>NC_064852.1:138338980-138638980 GCF_024139225.1 Suncus etruscus | reverse complement strand
CACAGATGCAAAGATCCTCAACAAAATCCTGGCGAACAGGATCCAGTGCCTCATCAAGAAGATCATTCACTTTGATCAAGTAGGTTTCATCCCAGGAATGCAAGGATGGTTTAACATCCGTAAATCTATCAATATAATACACAACATCAACAACAACAAAAATAAAAATCACATGGTCATATCAATAGATGCAGAAAAAGCATTTGATAAGGTTCAACACCCATTCTTGATGAAAACTCTCAGCAAGATAGGAATAAAAGGAAACTTTCTCAATATAGTCAAAGCCATCTACCAGAAGCCAGTGGCAAATATTATCCTCAATGGAGAAAAACTAAAATCCTTTCCTCTAAATTCTGGTACAAGACAAGGCTGTCCTCTCTCACCACTCCTATTCAACATAGCACTGGAAGTACTTGCTATAGCGATTAGGCAAGAAAAAGATATCAAGGGAATCCAGATAGGAAAGGAAGAAGTCAAGCTCTCACTGTTTGCAGATGACATGATACTCTACTTAGAAAACCCTAAAGACTCTACCAAAAAGCTTCTAGAAATAATAGATTTGTATAGCAAAGTGGCAGGATACAAAATTAACACACAAAAATCAATGGCCTTTTTATACACTAATAATGATAGGGAAGAAATGGACATTAAGAGAACAATCCCATTCACATTAGTTCCACACAAACTCAAATATCTTGGAGTCAACTTGACTAAAGATGTGAAGGATCTATACAAAGAAAACTACAAAACACTGCTCCAAGAAATAAGAGAGGACATGCGGAAATGGAAACACATACCATGCTCATGGATTGGCAGGATCAACATCATTAAAATGGCAATACTTCCAAAAGCATTGTACAGATTTAACGCGATTCCTCTAAAGATACCCATGACATTTTTCAAAGAAGTGGATCAAATACTTCTGAAATTCATCTGGAACAACAAACAACCTTGAATAGCTAAAGCACTCCTTGGGAAAAGGAATATGGGAGGCATTACTTTCCCCAATTTTAAGTTGTATTACAAAGCAACAGTTATAAAAACAGCATGGTATTGGAATAAAAACAGACCCTCAGATCAGTGGAATAGGCTTGAGTACTCAGAGAAGGTTCCTCAGACATATAACCACCTTGTTTTTGATAAAGGAGCAAGAAATCCTAAATGGAGCAGGGAAAGCCTATTCAACAAGTGGTGTTGGCACAACTGGTTAGCCACTTGCAAAAAAGCGAACTCAGACCCACAGCTAACACCATGTACAAAGGTAAAATCCAAATGGATTAAAGACCTTGATATCAGAACTGAAACTATAAGGTATATAGAACAACATGTAGGTGAAACACTCCAGGACATTGAGACTAAAGGCATCTTTAAGGAGGAGACGGCACTTTCCAAGCAAGTGGAAGCAGAGATAAACAGATGGGACTATATTAAGCTGAAAAGCTTCTGCATCTCAAAGGAAATAGTGCCCAGAATACAAAGGCCACCCACTGAGTGGGAGAAATTATTCACCCAATACACATCAGATAAAGGGCTAATATCCAAAATTTACAAGGTACTGACAGAACTATACAAGAAAAAAACAACTAACCCCATCAAAAAATGGGGAGAAGAAATGAACAGACACTTTGAAAAAGAAGAAAGGCAAATGGCCAAAAGGCACATGAAAAGATGTTCAACATCACTAATCGTCAGGGAGATGCAAATCAAAACTACTATGAGGTACCACCTCATGCCACTGAGATTGGCACACATCACAAAAAAGGAAAACAAGCAGTGCTGGCGGGGATGTGGAGAGAAAGGAACTCTTTTTCACTGCTGGTGGGAATGCCGTCTAGTACAACCTTTATGGAAAGCAATATGGAGATTCCTTCACAAACTAGAAATTGAGCTTCCATACGATCCAGCTATACCACTCCTAGGAATATACCCAAGAAACACAAAAATACAATACAAAAATCCCTTCCTTACTCCTATATTCATTGCAGCGCTATTTACAATAGCCAGACTCTGGAAACAACCAAGATGCCCTTCAACAGATGAGTGGCTGAAGAAACTGTGGTACATATACACAATGGAATACTATGCAGCCATCAGGAGAGATGAAGTCATGAAATTTTCCAATACATGGATGTACATGGAATCTATTATGCTGAGTGAAGTAAGTCAGAGGGAGAGAGAAAGATGCAGAATGGTTTCACTCATCTATGGGCTTTAAGAAAAATGAAGGACATTTTTAACAGTATCTCAGAGACAAGAGAGATGAGGGCTGGTAGGTGCAGCTCAGGACATGCAGCTCATCACATAGAGTGATGAGTGCAGTTGCAGAGATGACTACACTGAAAACTATCATAAAATGTGAATGAATGAGGGAAGTAGAAAGCCTGTCTCGAGTACAGGTGTAGGGGGGTAGGGAGGAGGGAGATCTGGGAAATTGGTGGTGGGAATGTTGCACCGGTGAAGGGGGGTGCTCTTTACATGACTGTAATCATACAACTATAATCATGCTTGTAATCACGGTGTTTAAATAAAGATAAAAAAAAAGATCAAATATGAGGGATCAGAGAGATAAGTAAGAAGGGGACTGGTCTTGCACATATCTGGTCTTAATTTGATCCCTGATATTGCATATTTTTCTCCAAGCCCTGCTGTGAGTAAACTCAAGCACAGAGCCAGGAGTTAGCCCTGAGCACTATGGTGTGTAGCCTCCAAACAAAACAAAAATTATATAAAAAAAAAGAATATATCACTAAATGTATGTCTTTATGTGGGCATGAGTGCATAGAAAAAGGACTTCTTTATGAGAGCCAAACTTAAATTGTAAACAATCCATGCCTATAGTGTATATAGCCCCTCCTATATACTATATCTCCTCACCCCCTTCAGAATTCCTACTATCCCTTCAGCCCCGAATTTCAATCAGATATCCCACTTTACTAATTCTCTTTATCCTCAGTTCTTAACCCATTAGTTATCAAGACTGATCTCCTGCTTCAATAAGTCATCACGCAGCTCCCAAGTGAAGGAACATACACTCAGCTCCCATCTCATTCCCCAGCAAGAAACTACAACCAATACTCCTGCTGACTCATTTTCTGTGGTCCTCCTTCTCACCCCCCCAAATGTGGACTGTTGCTTGATACCAGATTCAGCTCCAGAAGGACCCCAGTGTAAGAACTTACCCGAGCCCTTTCTGCCGCACATCATTTGTGAACCTCAACAAGACAATGCTGTGTGATGAAAATGTGCCCTGGATTCCCTCCCCTAAAAGAATATTCCAAAATACAATTGGGAAGCCTATATTTCCTTTATAAGTTTAAGACCTATAATACTACCTCTTAACCTGTTTATTTCCAAATGTAAGGTTGTCTCTTGCATCACTTTGTTCTCTCAATTACTTTTTATAAACTCATTTTATTCATTTTTCCTTTAAATATATAGTCTTCTTTTTGTTTTCTTCACATCCGTAACTTCAACTGTTTTGGTTCTGCCTGGTACAAAAACCTACAAGAAAAAGTCTTGCCTGGGATTAAAGCTCAGGTCAAAACCAGGGCACAGAGATGATGGAGCCTGATCCTCTCACCCCAAATGCACCAGCAATATAATATAGCACCATTTCTTTTTGCACAGGCACACTAAAAATGGGAAATTTTACGTATAGAAATGGGATTTTATCTACTAGGGATAAGAACTCATACATTTTACAATATAGGGACACCTCCCACCTTGAACATATGTCATGAGGTCCCAACTTAGATTCCACGAGATTGGACAGCAACTGTTCAATCCTGAACCCTAGAACTCAGATAGAATCAGCACAGTGCTCTGCAACATCTCCAGGAATCAAACTCCCTATGGGACATTCTTAATACTGCTCTGACACCAACATGCTCCGGTTTTGATATGACATCTTCATAATGAGTAAATGGCAACAATATGGTCTAAGATCAGGATTTGGAAGAGCCGGTGTATCAACTGTAGTAATTCTTTGGAATGTTTGATAGAATTCACCTGGCAAACCTTTGGACATGGACTTTTGTCTTGGGGAGTTTCTTATTTACTGATTCAGTTTTCTCAGTTGTGATTGGCCTGTTCAGACTTTCGATATCCTCCTTATCCATTCTCAAAAAATGATATTTTTTAACAAATCTGTCAGTTTCTTCTAGGTTCCCTAGCTTAACTGAGTATACTTGTCCATAATAAGTCCTCATGATGTGTTTGATTTCTTGGGGATGTGTTGTAATCTCTCCACTTTAATTTGTGATCCTTTACAATTGGGTATTTTCGCTCTTTTTTTTTTTTTTGCAAGTCTTGCCAGAAGTTTGTTTATCTTGTTATTCTTTTGAAAAACTAACTCCTGGTCTGATTTACTTTTTTTATTGTTTTTTTTTTTTTTTGGTTTCTATGTTGTTTATTTATGCTCTGGTTTTTATTATTTCTTGTCTTCTGGTTGTGTTTGGGAATCTTTGCTGCTTTTAATTAATTGTGGAGTGCTGGGGACCAATCTGGATGAATGGGCCTGAAGCAGAGGCACTGCAAGGAATAAGAAAACAAGACAGAGATATGGGAGCAAAGCATGTACTCTAAGGGCTCCCACACTAATTGACCAAGACACCTGATGGTCCTTCAAGTACAAGATGTATTGTTTAGGGACAATCAGCATGGGAGAAAGGGCATATGACAGGCATATGACCTATCTAATACTAAACAAGCCTAAATGGGTCTTTACATTTCATAAATAGAGGTGTGAAGGGAGAGGAAGCTAATGCAAAGTCTCTGTGGATTATCTTCCTCTAGGAGAGTTGGCAGGACAAATACTGAATACAAGGCCCAAACCTACAGAGCCCTTTCATTACCACTGTGGATGCTCAGGGGTTACTCCTAGCTCTGTGCTCAGAAATTACTCCTGGCAGGCTCAGGGGATCTTATGAGATGCTGGAGATCAAATCTCAGTCAGCTGCATACAAGGAATATATGCCATGATCTACCTGCTGTGCTATCTCTCTGACCCTTAGGTCACTTTTATCCTTTCCTTCCCTAGTGTTATTAATCTTGCTATACTTATTTCTTGATTGTCTTCATATATGACAGTGGGTTATGTATATGTAAAAAAGATAGTATGCTAATAATATTCTAAAACAATATAGTCAAGGTCCAAGAAGATTGGTCCAATGTAGGAAGTTTACTACCCAAAGCAGAGAGGTAAATTAAAACGGAGAAGAGACTACTCTGACAATGAATGACAAAGTTTGAAATAATCACTCTGGATGAGTTGAATGTTGAAAAAAATGAAAGTGAATTGCATTATACCCATGTAATAACATTATTGCAAACCACAGTGTCTAAAAGGAAGAGTGAGTGAGGGGGAATAAAGGGAAAGAGAAAAATGTCTTCTATAGAGGCAGGCAATGGAGTATGGGAGAGAAACTAGGATACTGGTGGTAGGAAATGTATACTGGTGTATTAATGGGTATTGGGTATTGTATGAACTAAAAATCATGAACAACTTTGTAATTGTATTTTATGGTGATCCTGTTAAAATTTATTTGGGGCCGGGCGGTGGCGCAAGAGGTAAGGTGCCTGCCTTGCCTGCGCTGGCCTTGGACGGACCGCGGTTCGATCCCCCGGCATCCCATATGGTCCCCCAAGCCAGGAGCAACTTCTGAGCGCATAGCCAGGAGTAACCCCTGAGCGTTACCGGGTGTGGCCCAAAAACAAAAAAAAAAATTTATTTAAAACTGAAAGAGGAAAAATATAAATTTTTGTAGTCCTACTCCATATAAGTCCAGCACTAGTTAAGTCTGGAACTCAGACTTAACTCCGTCAACCAAAAGACCAATAAGGAGACAGGCAGTAATGTAAATGCAAGAGAGTTTATTCCAGCATGTTGGGGTAAAACATCTCCTAAGAAATGAGGACCCAGAGAATGGCTCACAGGCCAAATTCCTGGAGCTCAATCCAAGGGATTCATGCCTCTGGGTATTGATCTTTTAAAATTATTGGTCCTTAGTACAAGGTTGGGCTACGATTTGCTGTAGTTCAAATGTAGTATCAGACAAAAAGTTATGACGACTGTCAACTCAATGTGGCATGATCAAACATCTCCAGATCCAGGATGCAGTGTAAAACCCAGGGTATGGTTATCATCTGGCCATTGCTGTTTAGCCTCCTATATCTGACCAGGAGGCCAGTTTCTGGAATATCCTCATAAGGTCTGGTTTCAGAAACTGGCTCCTCTTCTTGGCCTAGTCTTTATAATTTAAAACTCAAACTTGGGGCCAGAGCGATAGAACAGCGGTAGTGTGTTTGCCTTGCATGCTGCTGACCTCGGTTTAATCCCTGGCGTTCCATTTGGTAACACAAGCAAGGAGTGATTTCTGAGCGCATAACCAGGAGCAACCCCTGAGCGTCACTGGGTGTGGCCCAAAAATCAAAAAATAAAGAAATAAAACTCGATCTTGTTATGGCTGCATTATCATAGCTTCAGTTCACAGCAAAGCTAATTTACAGTTAATTTCTAGGCAAATTTTGGATTCTAACACACTTATACCCAGGGAAATAGGATTAATGTATCTATTAGATCTAGAAATAAACTAGAAAGCTACATTCAGTATTAACTTCTAGTTCTTCCTGCATGTTTAAAAATGATCTTGCATGAGATGGAGACATCCAAGATTATTCATGAAGAAGCAATATTAAGCATGTCTAAAAGGGCTTGAGTGATTCATATCAAGAGTACTCTTTAGGTATAGAGTTCACAAAAGAACGAGCTCTCTTTTTTCTCCTTCCACAGTGTCTCATACCTCTCCACATTCCACACAGTGTATCTAGGACTACAGGTATAGACTATCATTGTGAGATAACCTCCTTTGCTTTTCTGTTGAACAGATTATAACATGTGCCACTGAGCATGTTGGAAAACAAAGTATCTGTTTTTGGATAATATTCTTTTGCAGAAATTTTAATCAAATCCTCATTATGATCTTGCATAGCTATATAGATTTCAAATGCTTTTAAGAAATCCTGTTATTAAAACAGACACTTTTTCAATCATTTGTTCACTTATAATTTCTAAAACATTCTATGCGGTTGGATCTGTTGCACATATTTTTTATGCAGCAGTAAGTGCAAACATAGGTCACTTTAAAAAGATTTTTATATATTTCACTATAAGTATTAATTTAACTGATATTATAATAATGTTATATTACCAATACTTCCTTTGTACTATTATTCCCAGAAGCTCTTCTTCCAATGTTTTTATCCACAATAAAATACTCAATAAATTATCCCTTTTAGGGAAAGAAGGGAAGAAAAGTGCTTTGTAATTTTCCAAGAGCAGAATACATTCCTTACTTAGAGGTATTTTTTGTTTCTAATATTTTCCTGAATACTTAGTGCTCTTGAATTAATTATATATCAAAAATAAATATTTTGTGATAGGTTTCTTTATTCCTAATGCACAGATTAAAATTAGAAAGAGTAATCAATGAAAAACAAATTTCTAGAGTCTTTTGTATAGACATTATGAAAATCACCTTCTGGAAAACAGCTTGAAAGAGATTTTTATAGAACATGATTGAACCATGATACAGTCATTCAAATATCATATTGGTAAAGTTACCAGGATACAGATACAAGTTAGCAGAAACTGGGTACCAAAGTCCTTCACAATACTTTTCATTATTATACTAACATCATGTCCCCGGTGATATTTCACCAACCTTTTCTGTATATGTGATATATTAATATGTGTTCCTGAAAGTTTCTTGAGTAAATGTACTCACATTATACCTCACAATTTATGAAAAATTCCCAATCATTTACAGATAATTGCAGCCTCCCAACTCTATCTGTACAGAACCAGACTTCCTCTTCATACTCTGAATTTTGACAATTTATATTGTTGAAACTTTCTTACCAAACTGTAATTTGTTTTTGATTCCCAATAAAAGTCACCTATGTAGCTATTCCTGTACTTATTTTGAATTGAGGGATAGAAATAACTTTCTCTAAAGTTTTCTTATTAAAAGTATATATTAGTATAAACTCTTGGAAAAAATACAACTATGGCTGCGAATTGAAGCTCAGAGAAGTTTCCAAGAAAATTTTCTTACATATTTTTCTTCTTGTATCAAAATCTCAGCATCAGATATAGTGTAGGGATAGAAACAAATCCATTTAAAGCTCCTCAAGTACTTTTGCAAAATAGAATTTTTTTTGGAATCAAAATGTCTATTAGAATTCAGGTCAGAGCCTGAATAAGCTTTATAATGACAAAGATGTTTCTTCAGGGCTACAAGGATTTCCTGTAGTGTGTGTTTTCATACTAAACAAGTGAAGAGGAAGATATACAATTTTATTATAGCAACAGAAAATGTTTCTGCTACTTTAAGAAGAAAGGTTCAGATAATCACAACAAACTTATTGACAGATAAATCCTCATCATCCCCCACCCAAATCTTTTTTGTGAATTTGTCATGAAAATTATCAAAGTTGAAGAAAAATAGGTCAGCTTAATATATTTATTAAGCTGTTATTTATATTCACAAATATAAATAACATTGGCAATTGGAGACTTTTGGCAATACTGTGGAGAGAAAAGAATTGACTTCTCATTTATGATAAAAATCTCTGAAAATAAAGAGATAATATAATATATATATTCCTTTTATTTTAAGCATCCAATCCAGGTTCAATCCAAAATATCATGTATAATCCTGATTTTTACCAGAAGTGCTTCCTCAAAAATTGTGCCACTCAAAAAAACACATAAATATTAGAAAAGACAAGAAAAAAGAAAAAGTCTATGAACTAAATTTTGAACTGTCAGGATAAGTTATTTGTATGGAATATGCAGAAAAGAGGTGTTAAAGGGAAAATGGTAAGATGTGATATTGAAAAAGAAAGTAAGATAGGAAGATAAAAGAGGATTTAATGTTAAATAATTTGTTCAAGTATGTTTGTGAAGGGTTAGAGGAGAAAAATTAGAGAGGTAAATAGACATAATCTTGCAATTTTTCATAAGCTATGTAAAGAATGACTTTGTGCTTTTATTGAAAATAGTATGAGCCAAGGTTGAACAAGTCAGTGATGGGATAAGATTTATATTTTGACAGATGACTTCAAGAAATTGAACAACAGAGATGAAAAAAAAACTTTTGAATAAACTATGTAAAGAATAAAATATTTTAAAGAAGGCTCAATTAAAATATATTGAGTTCCATCTATAACATTTATTTCCAACCTAGTAATTCTATGCATTGCTTTTTAAAGTTTGAAACTGATATTTCTTGGAGAGGTAAAACAGTTGTTATTTTCTCAATGGTTTTAATTCAACACAGTATTCATGTTTACATATATGACTTGCAATCTCTAAACAAATTACAGAAAAAAATCCCTGCATTTTGAGTTAATATTAATGACTAAATAAGTTGAAACAGCAATATAAAATCAAACATTTTAAAAGTATGAATGGATTAGTGGCTCTTGAAGACCTGAACGGGTGGCAAACTGCATCTCTCGTAGGTACTGGGAATAAATCTGAGTCAAGGTTACTGGAGGTCGCCATTATTGGTGCTTGGGGACTGTACCTTATCACAGGTATCTGGAGGAAGAAGGTCAGAGGTCAGAAGCAAACCTTGGTGACCGCCCTCATATTCCATGCCTAGGGCTGCACCCCAGAGTAGCAATCCAGTCATACACTACAGGTGAGAAAGGGCTGAAAACAAGGGCAGAACATACTGAAACACCAAATGCAAAGAACTAAATCCTAGCAAGTTTTCAAGTCCACCAAAATGCATGAACTCAATAGATGAGGGCATAAAAGTGGCATTAAAAGTCATGGCAATAGAAATCAAGGAATCACTTGTCATTGAGTTTAGAAATCCATAGATAACAAGTCAACCAACTTAAAGAAGAAATTTTACAGAAGATGAGAGAATCCATACAAATGGGGAAAAAGGAAATAAAAAACATCTGAGCATAACATAATAGCAGAATTACACAGTTTGAAAATCGCATAGAAGGACTTGAAGAAAAACTACAAACCAAAAATGACAAAGAAGTCAATAATAAAATGAGATAAGGCATTGAAAGAAAATGTTAGGTATTTAATGAACAAAGACAAAAGAAATAATCTATGGATTGTAGGAAAGGGAGGAAGCAGAGAAAGGAGAAGAACAAGTGGTCAGGGAAATCAAAGCAGAAAATTTTCCAAGCCTCTGGAAAGAGGCTCTGGTGCAAAGCCAAGAGGCAAAAAAGTTCATAATAAAATAATCTTAATAAACCAACACCAAGACATATATAGGAATCCAAATAAAAAAAGAAAAGGAGAAAAGTAGATGAATTCCTTAAAACAATAAGGGAGAAATAAAAACCTCAATTACAAATGAAGAAAAATAAGAATCAAACCTGATCTCCCATTTGAAACAATTCAAGCAAGAAGATAGTGGAGTGACATATTCAAACTACTGAATAAAAGAAATTTCCATCCTAGAGTCCACTAGAGTCCACTACCCAACAAAACTCTCATTCTTATGTGAGGGAGGGCTAAAAACATTCTCAGACAAGAAAAAACTCCACTATTTGTGCTATCCAAGCCAACTCTAAATGAACTACTCAAAGATGTTTTACACAATCAACCCCCCCCACGATTGTAACAACAACATTCTACTTAATACAATAGCACAATAACCTGCTCTGTCAATAATCTCCTTAAATGTCAACTGGCTAAATTTCCACATTAAAAGACACAGAATAGAAGGTTGGACCAAAAACAAAAACCATATATCTGCTGCCTGCAAGAAACACATCTAACAAAACAGGATGGACACAGGCTTAGAATAAAAGAATGGAAATCTATTATTCAAGACAATGAAAAACAAACAAAAGTGGGGACAGCCATTCTTATATCAGATTAAATTTCATTCAATATTAAGAAAGTGGTCATAGACAAAAAGGGTTGCTACTTGCTGATCAGGGAAACACTAGACAAAGAAGTATTAACTCTGGTCAACAATTATGCACCAAATTCAGAGCCAGCAAAATATGTAAGGCATTTGCTCACACACCTAGAGAAACATATGGAAGGAAGTGTTATAGTAGTAGGAGATTTCTGTACTCCATTATCACCATTAGACAGATCCACCAAGTAAAAAACTAGCAAAGACATAAGAGCCCTAAATGAGAAACTAGAGGAAATGGGTTTAATAATCTTATATAGGGCTCTCCACTCCAAGAAAGCAGAATATACATCTTCTCAAGTGCACATGGAACCTTCTCTATTAGTGATAGGATAATAAGCTATGGAGAAAATCCAATACCTGGAAATTAAACAACAGCTGAATCAAGGAGAAACTCAAGGAAGAAATAAAAAGATTATTTGAGACAAACGATAATGGAGAGACAAATAGCCAAAATCTGTGGGACACAGCAAAATCTGTAATTAGGGGGAAACTCAGCAATACAGGCCTATGTCAGGAAAGATGAAAATGACAAAATCAACAGTTTAAAGGGACACGTTAAGGATCTGGAAAAGCAGCAAAGATACCCAAACACAACCAGAAGACAAGAAATAATAAAAACCAGAGCAGAAATAAACAACATAGAAACCAAGAAAACAATAGAAAAAAGTCAATCAGACCAGGAGTTAGTTTTTTGAAAGAATAACAAGATAGAAAAACTGCTGGCAAGACTCACCAAAACCAAATATATAGGATCACAAATGAATGCAGAGAGATTACAACAGAATCCCAAGAAATCCAACATATCACCAGGACTTATTATGAACAACTATACTCAGTTATTTTAGAGAACCTAGAAAAAAACGACAAATTTCTGGAAAAATAACATTTTCTGAGACTGGATAAAGAGGATGGAGAAAAACTAAACAGGCCAATCTCATCTTAGAAATTGAATCAGTAACTAAGAATCTCCCCAAGAACCAAAGTCCATGTCCTGATGGTTTTACAGGTAAATTCTATCAAACATTCCAAGAAGAATTACTTCTACTGATCCTTAGGCTGTTCCAAAATATTGAAAAAACAGGAATACTTTCTAATTCCTTTTACGAGTCTAATATCACACTCATTCCCAAAGACAGCCAAAGACCCCACCAAAGAAGAAACCTAACAACCAATTTCACTAATAAATATAGATGCAAAAATCCTCAAAAAATCTTAGCAAACCGAATCCTGCACTACATCAAAAAGATTATACACCATGACCAAGTGGGTTTCATCCCAGGGATGCAATCAATCAACATCATACATCACATCAACAAGAAGACAAAAATCACATGATCTAATCAATTGATGCAGAGAAGCCTTTTGACAAAATCCAACACCCATTCATGATGAAACCACTCAGCAAATAAAGGCTCGAAGGAACCTTCCTCAAGATAGTTACAGATATCTATTAAAAGCTCACAGCCAAATTCATCCTTAATAGTGAAAAATTGAAAACATTCCCACTAAGGTCAAGAACTAGGCAAGGCTGTCCATTTTCACCACCACTCTATTCAACATAGATTTCAAAGTCCTAGCAATAGCAATCAGAGAAGAGAAGGAAATCCAAGGAATCCAGATAGGAAAAAGGAAGTCAAGCTATTTCTTTTTGCAGATAATATGATGATATACATAGAAAACCCTAAAGATTCCCCAGTAAAACTCCTAGAAACAAAAACCCAATACAGCAAAGTGGCTGGCTACAAAATCAATATTAAAAAGACAACAGCATTCCTCTATACAAATAACAAAGTATAGGAGAAAGACATTAAAAAGTTGATTCCATTTAAAATAGTGTCTAAAAATATCAAGTACCTAGGAATCAATCTGAAAAGAGAAGTGAAAGACCTATACCATGACAACTTTAAATCGCTTCAGAAACAAATTGAAGAGGACCTAAATAAATGGAAGAACATCTCATTCTCATGGGTAGGAAGAATCAACATTATAATGACTATCTTACTCAAATTACTAATAGATTCAATGCAATCCCTATTATAATTCAGACATAAATATTTAACAAATTATTACAATCAATTATAAAATTCATTTCAAACCACAAAAGACCTAGGTTAGTCAAATACTTCCTTATTTAATCCTCTTTATTATTAATATCTTTATTTAAACATCATGATTACAAATATGATTGTGATTAGGTTTCAGTCATGTAAAGAACACCCCCCTTCACCACTGCAACATTCCCACCAGCAATGTCCCAAATCTCCCTCCATCCCACCCCACCCCCACCTGTACTCTAGACAGGCTTTCCAGATCCCTCATTCATTCACATGGTTATGGTAGTTCTCAGTGTAGTTATTTCTATAACTTCACTTACCATTCGTTTTGGTGAGCTTCTTGAAGTAAGCTGAAAGCTCCAACCCTTCTCTCATTGTCTATGAGGATTTTTGCAAAAATGACTGTTATTTTTCTTAAAACCCATAGATGAGTGAGACTATTCTGTATCTATCTCTCTCCCTCTGACTCATTTCACCCAGCAGGATAGATTCAATGCACATCCATGTATAGAAAAATTTTATGACTTCATCTCTCCTGACAGGTGCATAATATTCCATTGTGTATATGTACCACAGTTCCTTTAGCCATTCATCTGTTGAAGGGCATCTTGGTTATTTCCAGAGCCTGGCTATTGTGAACAATGCTGCAATAAATGTAGGTGTGAGGAAGGGGTTTTTGTATTGTATTCTTGTGTTCCTAGGGTATATCCCTAGGAATGGAATAGCTGGGTTACATGGAAGCTCAATTTCCAATATTTGGAGGAATCTCCGTATCGCTTTCCATAGAGGTTGGACTAGACAGCATTCTTTCCACAACTTTAAACTGTACTACAAAGCAATAGTTATCAAAACACCATGGTATTGGAATAAAGACAGACCCTCAGATCAGTAGAATAGGCTTGAGTTCTCAGAGAATGCTCCCCAGACATACAAACACCTAATTTTTGACAAAAAAAAAATCATGAAATCCTAAGTGGAGCAAAGAAAGCCTCTTCAACAAGTGGTGCTGGCAGAACTGGTTAGCCACTTGCAAAAAAAAGCAAACATAGACCCCCAGCTAACATCATATACGAAGGTAAAATATAAATGGATGAAAGACCTTGATATCAGTCCTGATACCATAAGGTATATAGAACAACACGTAGATAAAACACTTCATGACATTGAGACTAAAGACATCTTCAGGGAGGAAACTGCACTTTCCAAACAAGTGGAAGTAGAAATAAACAGATGGGAATACATTAAGCTGAGAGCTTCTGCACCTCAAAAGAAATAGTGCTCAGAATACAAGAGCCATCCACCGTGTTGGAGAAACTGTTCACCCAATACCCATCAGATAAGGGGCTAATATCCAAAATATACAGGGAACTGACAAAACTTTACAAGAAAAAATATCTAACCTCATCGAAAAATGGGGAGAAGAATTAAACAGACACTTTGATAAAAAAGAAATACAAATGGCCAAAAGGCACATGAAAAAATGCTCCTCATCACTGATCGTCAGGGAGATGAAAATCAAAACAACGATGAGATACCATCTCACCACAGAGATTGGCACACATCCCAAAAAATGAGAACAATCGGTGCTGGCGGGGATGTGGAGAAAGGGAACTCTTATTTAATCCTCTTTGTACTCAGTTCTTAACCCACTAGAAACTGAGATCAACCTTCTGCCCCAATGGACCAACACCCAGCTTCCAAACCAAAAGGACACCCTCTCAATCCCACATCTCGTGTCTCAGCAAGAAACTACAACCATCACTCCTGCTGACTAATGCTTTGTGGCCCTTCTTCTCACCCTTCCAATTGTGGACTTTTGCATGCTACTGATTCAGAACCAGAAGGACCTCCAGCCCAGGACACTACCTACTTCCTTATGGCTGCAAATCATTTCTTAAACTTAACAAGGCACAATGTGTCTTGTATTAAAATATGCCCTGGATTTCACCCCCCACAAGAATATATCAAATTTAATGGAGAAGACTGTATTTCCATTATATGTTTAATACCTCCATAATATTACCTCCTAGTCTGTTTCTTCCCAAATGTAAGTTAGCCTCTTAAACAGCTTTTTTACTCAAACACTTTTAAGTTTACTTTTATTTATTCCTTGCATTATATAAAATATATAGTTTTTTTTTCTTTTTTCTCTTTAACTTCACCTGTTTTTGTGCTGCTCAATACAAAAACCTACTAGAAAAAGTATTGCTCGGGATAAAAGCTTAGGTCAAAACCAGGGCACAGAGATTGTGTAGTCTATCACTCTTACCCCAAATACACCAGCAATATAATATGGCACCATCCCCAATAGCCTAAGCACTTTAAATAAGGGAAAATATTATACACAGAAACAAGCTCTTGTCTACTACGGATAAGAACCCTACATTTTATAATATAGGGATGCCTCCCACCCTGAGCATATGTCATGTGGTCCCAACTTAGACTCCATGTGATTGGACAGTAACTGCCCAACCCAGAACCCCAGATCCCAGTTGCAGAACCGACACAGGTCCCAGCAGCAACACCAGGAACGAAATTCCTCCCTGGATAACACCCAATACTGCTCTGGCACCAACCTGTACCAGTTATGATATGACATCCTGACATGAGGAAACAGCAAAAATTTGATCTATGAGAGTGTTGCCATATCTCATCACCTAAGGATATGATGAAACCAGAAGACTTGTCAGCCTTTGCTCTATGTAAAAATCAAAATCGCAAACTACAGAAGACTGACTTTGACAAACAAGGTCTGGGCAGAACCTATCGCTGGACCAATGAGAAAGATCCTAGCTTAGGCTTCAGTCTAGGATTCATACAAAAACTAAGATCTCTAATTCCAGAGGTCTGACTTTGACAACTGCGACTGAGCAGAACTTCTGGAACCGCATTTAAAGACTCCATTCAAGGCTTTGTCCGAGGATCTGAGCAAAACTGAAGATAACTAATTGCAGAAGACTAATTAAAACAACAATGATGAAACAGAACTTCTAGAACAGTTAAGAAAATCTAACCTTTGTCCTATGACATACGCAAATACCAAGATCTCTAGCACAAAGGCCTGTTGTTATCATCCAGGACTGAGCTGAAAGTTTCCTGGCACCATAAAAAGACCTGGGATATGAAAATGACTATGTATGGAACCTTATAACAGTTTCCATGGCAGTATGCTTAAGGGCAGAGATATCCTGTATCTCGTAGGCAAAGGGAATTCCCTTTCTAATTTCCCCAATACTTACTGTGCCTATGAAAAAAAAAAAGAGGAAGAAGAAGAAACACAAACCTGGGCCCGGAGAGATAGCACAGCGGTGATTGCCTTGCAAGCAGCCGATCTAGGACCTAAGGTGGTTGGTTTGAATCCCGGTGTCCCATATGGTCCCCCGTGCCTGCCAGGAGCTATTTCTGAGCAGAGAGCCAGGAGTAACCCCTGAGTACCGCCGGGTGTGGCCCAAAAACCAAAAAAAAAAAAAAAAAAAAAAAGAAGAAGAAAAGAAAGAAACACAAACCTTTATAAGTAGTTGCTGATTTGGGGCATTTTACTGGTTTCTTTGTTTTGTATTTTTTTTATTTGGTTGTTATTTTATCTTTTTATTTGTATGTGTGGATGGTTTTGATTTTTTTTTTTGTTCTTTTGTTGTTGTTTTTTGTTTTGCTTGTCTTTTATAGTTGCTGGTTTTCTTTGTTCTTTCTTTGATAATTTTTGTATTTTTGTTGTTAACGCTTTGTTGGTTTTTTTTTTCTTTGTTTTTCTTTTCCTTCTTTTGTGTTGTTTTGTTACCTTTTTCTCCTTTCCCCCCTTTCTTCTTCTAAATTGATATCTATAACACCTAGATGATTCCTTCTAGTTTTGGGGTTGTGTGCATGTTTGTTTGTTTGTTTATTTGTTTCTTTTCCCTTTCCATTTCTTATACCTCCAACAGAACCACATTACTGAAATCATCTTGCTCAGCCTCATAAGTTGAGGGGAAAAATGGATGGTACCAGGACCAGACAGTCATATATGAACATTTAGTGGAAATAAAAAATGATCAGACTTGAACACCAAACCCAAAGTCAATGACAACAGAATCGATACCCAATCTACAACAAGCTGTACAAGTGGAGACCAGTTACCCTAGCATCTGGGGGGGTAAAAAAGGGAGGAGTGAGAAAAGAGATGGAAGGAGGATAACACTGGTGGAGAGTATTCTCCTTATTCATTGTCACTAGAATTTATACAAAAATCAAGATCTCTTTCCAGAGTTCTGACTGTGACAACTGCAATTGAGCAGAACTACTGGAACTGCATTCAAAGACTATTCGAGGTTTTGTCCAAGGATCTGAGCAAAACCCAAGATCACTAATTGCAGAAGACTGATTACAACAGCAATGATGGAACAGAACTTCTAGCACCATAAAGAAAATCTCTCTCCTAACCTTTGTCCTATGAACTACGCAAATACCAAGATCTCTAGCTACAGAGTCCTGATGTTATCATCCACAACTGAGCTGGGAAAAGGGATGAAAGAAGGATAACACTGGTGGAGGGAATTCCTCTTATTCATTGTCACTTTGTACCTTATATATTACTTTGAAAGAATTGTAACTCACTTTGGCATAATAAAAATTTAAAAAATGTATTAATGATTCTTTCCAAATAAAATCAGGTAGGATTGTCTATCTTTTGGAAACTGCATATCACACATGGCTTTCTTGGGGGCTATATATGATATGTTTAGAATCAAATAATTAAGGATGGAGCTGGATGGAGGTGGAGGCCTTTGTCCTTAGGCCCTGGCCACGTGGCTTCATCCCCTATCAACCGGCGGGTCTGGGGTCCAGAAAAGTGACGGGTATTGAACTCACTCACAGGCAGGCATCAGGAAGCATCAGCTTTATTCATTTAAGCACTCAGCCATTCTTAGCTACCCTGCATCTTAACTCCATTCAGCCATCTTCCCTTTGGACTCCATGTTGCCCAAAGACCAGAAGCGAGAGAGCCAGCCAAAAGCCAAAAAGGGCAAAGACCCTAATCCCCTGGGTCAAAGACTTTATATAAGCTCCCAAGACCACTCCCCAGAATGGGAGGGGTCTTGCAGGTAAGGTTACACCTAATATCCAGTTCCCAAGACCCCTCCCAGAAAAGGGCGGGTCTCAGGTAGGTACACCTAAATCCAGGGTGGAGTTATGTTTGGGGACAGACATCTGTGATGCTTGTGGGTCATACATCCAGGATCAAACAAGGGTCAACTGCATTCACCACAGCCCCTTGTATTATTTCTCTAGCCCCAGTTGTTTATATTATAGAGGGTGAAATTTGTTAGTATGTGCCTTCTATCTTCCTAAACTCTTTAGTTTTAAATAGAACTTTAATTTTATTTCTTTTAGCAATTTTCAAACTTTCTGTTCAGATAGTATATACTTTTGCTAAAAGAAAAAAATATGCTATATTTAAATTTATGTGCAACATTGCAAGATAGCTATTCCAATCACTTTATAATAATTAGGATGTTATTTCATTGTTTGGTTATGATAATAGTCATTTGTGTGCTACAGTTGAAATTCAAAAGTACTTCAAACACATGAAATATACTTGCTGTTTGTTTCATTTTGGAGCCATCTTGGAGCCCAGGCCCTAGTCCTTTGTGTCAGTGTTCACTTCTGCAGACTCTGGGGACCATATGAGATGATAGGAAATGACACCAGGTTGATCAAAAGCAAAAACAAAACAAAAACAAAAAAACACCATTCTACTGCCCACCATACTATCACTCTAGCCCCCTTTAAACATTTTTGAGTTAGGCTTTATTAAATTGATTACAAGTATAAATGTTTGAAGCTACATAGGTCATACAATTTGACTACTTAACAATATAAGTTATTTGTAAGTTGAACAAAGCTTAAAAAGTAAATATTTCACTCTAGGCTACAGGTGTATTTTCTATGATAAAGTTTTACTTTTTAACAAATGATTTCTGTTATAAAAAAGACTAACGCACTCTAAAAATGTCTTATAGTAATATAGCATATATTTCCAAGGAAACTAATATAAAATATTAAGAAATATGGATATTATGAAAAATAAAACATAACCAATTAGTTTTATTTATTAATTAAAATATTTTATACAACATGTTTATTGTTATACACAAGTACATATATTCATAGAATGTCAAGATTAAACACTGATAACAATAACATATATTTATGATTATATCATATAGAATGTACAGTACTAACCATAGTTCTTAGTTATATAGAATTTGAAAAGGATTTAGTAATTATTGAGATTTAGAATCTTAAAAAGGCAGAGATCAATTTAAGCCCTATCACTGGCATAGTGGCGCTAGAGGTAAGGTATCTGCCTTGCCAGCGCTAGCCTAGGACGAACTGCGGTTCGATCCCCTGACATCCTATATGGTCCCCCAAGCCAGGAGCGACTTCTAAGTGCATATTCAGGAATAACTCCTGAGCATCAATGGGTGTGGCTCTAAAACCAAACCAAAACAAAACAAAATAAAATTCCTATCAATAAGTATAAATTTTATGCCATTAAATTTCATTATATTAGTAGTGTAAAGAGAATAAAAATTTTGAAAAATTAAAATTTGGTGGAGATTATTTACTCAATTAGGGACATTGTAGATATATAGTGATGTATCTTTGGGCATAGAATTGTCTATGAAGATGAAAATTGTTTAGCTTTTCACTTTACTAAAAATTTTGTTAGTTTATACCATATAAACTAGAAATCTTTATTTGCTATTCTTTAGAGGTTATATAATTAAAACATCTTTTAACTGTATAAATATTGGACTTCCAGAGAAAGTACAACCATTTGTATGCAGTTTGGATTATCTAACATATGGTCATTGTACTCCTTTGAATGTTACTGGAAAATTAATCACCAACTGTCACCTACATGAACTGACTTGATGATCAATATGGTCATATATAAAATCTGGGTCAGCCTTTAGAAAATAAAAGTCTTAGAGAAACCAGTAAGATTTTTCATAGAACACATAGATAAATAATCATTTCAATAAGCTCTTCATTCCATTTTCCTTTTTCATAACAAATATTGAGCTTGGAAGGAACACAGTTTTAGGGTATAGCCCTAACATATGATTTCAGGCACCACAAGGTCTCCTCAAGCATCACCTGCTGCAGTCTCAGAGCCTCAGAGCACCATAGTATATCTTGAACACTCCTTGCACCAAAGGGCTCTAATATCGTTTTATTATGAGGATCCTACATTGAGCTCCCATCTCAAATGACTAGAAATTTCCTGTGGAATGCTGAGACTTTCTGAGCACCACTTGGGAGTCTGTGTCTCCAAAACAAACCAAATCCTACTTATTTCTTTACTCTGTATTATATTTTTACTTGTTTGACTTACCTATCTTATCTCTATTAACTCCATACCCTCTAAATCACTTAAGGATATTATTTAGGTAAAAAAATGATCAGAGGAAATGCCCAAACCAAAGTCAATGACAATAGAACCAAAAGACCCAAACTGTCACAAGCTATACATAAAAGGCACCTGTTACACTAGCAGTCCAGTGGGCTAAGAGTGGAGGTATGAGATACATGCTGGAAACTATGGTGGAGAGAGGGCGACACTGGTGGTAGAAATGCTCTAATTCACTCTCACTATGTACCTGAAATAAAACTGTGAAAGACTTTTAATTCACATTGGTCTCAATGAAAATTTAAAAAAGAAAAATATTATTTAGAGTATGTAATTTAAATAACAAAAGAAATATATTGTCTCAGAAAGTAAAAACCCTCAAATTAGATATACAGTGCAAGATGCAGAGTTTGATATTATCCTGAATTCTGCATATTCAGTGTTTGAAATTGTTTTAAATCAGTATTTCTTGAATTGGCTTAATTTGTATTTTAATTCTCCTTGTAGTGATCAAATGGTTACCCATTTGGGCTACCAAATTTCACATTACTGCCACTTTCTCTCTTATCTAAAAACATTGCATCTGGCTTTTTAATTATTTAAGAGAAAGTTTGGCTTTCCTTCAGTTGGACTAATTATAGGTTATTTGCATCAATCCCCAAGAATTGGAGAACACATCTGTTTGTTTGCCTCAGTTTTAAATCATTGCCAATCCAAGATAATCACAGTGACAAACATCACGAATGTTAAAAGCAAAATAATTATTAATTTTTTTTCAGGTTAGTGTGGGGACTTCCCTAAAATCTTGGGCTAGAGTCCAAATAGAGACAAAAACAGAAAGCATGGTTCTGAGATTAAAAATTTCACCATACTGTTTCACGAAAATAGGAAAGGGACATGAGTATGAGTAAAAAAAAAATATTCTTTCATTCTAAATATATAGTTTTTACATTTAAATACCCTTCAAATTTTATCCCCCTACCAATAAAAGCCTCTGGCAAGATATTCTTTTGTCTTCAGATATTGCTTGCAAACAATGCATGCCTTGAATCTCTCTATCATCTATCTATTTACAATATATGTACATATAGATTTACACATATGTACAATATGTATTGTACGTATGTACAATATGAATATATTATATATAGATATTTACAATATACCAAGCAAATCTAAAGGGTCAGTCTATTGAGAAATATGTTAGCAAGTGATCACAGTTCTAATAAAAAGATGAAATATTAAATAAGCATTAATTAAATGCATTTTGATATATTTTCAGATATACTACTCTATAATTATTTAAGATCTAAGTTAAGACCGCCTTATTGGATTTAAAAAATTATTCGTGGAGAATTAAATCTCATGCTCTGTCAAGTTCATCATTTAGGATTTAACATAGAAACATAGGTATAAAATTATGGGCTGAGTAAGAAAGATAGGTAAATGACTGAGGGCATGATGTGCATGCAAAAGGCCTAGAATCAGTCCCTGGCACCACTTTGTTTCTGGATCACTGCCAGGTAATTCCAGAGTTAGGTGTAGTTTTTGTGCAAAATTAAAACCAAAAATTGAATGGAACAAAATAAAATTATAGATATATACTGTCATAACTATCACCATAACTATCACACACACACACACACACACACACACACACACATATATATATATACTGGCTTTTGGGTCACACCTGGCCGCACTCAGGGATTACTCCTGTCTCTATGCTCAGAAGTCTCTCCTGGCAGGCTCAGGGGACCATATCGGATGCCGGGATTCGAACCACAGACCTTCTGCATGCAAGGCAAACGCTTTACCTCCATGCTATCTCTCCTGCCCCATTATATATATATATACATATATATATTTTTAAAGGAAAAAAATGTCTAAACAGGACCAGTACTAAAATATGAGTCACTGACTCAGTTTTCTATTCTACTCATAGATAAATGTATACAGTATTTAAAAATAAAAAAGCCGATTATTGGCTAATCACAATTATTTATGAAAATGCAGAGTTTTAGAGTAGAAAGTGTTTAGTAAAACTTATGAAAAGGTATACATATAGTTTGAAGTAGATGTGCAATATGTGTGTGCTCACACACATTAATGTAGAGATATTGGTAGGATCCTGAGGCAAAGATTTGCAAACAACTTTGCAAATGCAATTCAACAATACATTAAAAAGATCATACATCCTAGGGGCCAAAGAGATAGCTTGGAGGTAAGGTGTTTGCCTTGCATGCAGAAGGATGGTGGTTTGAATCCTGGCATCCTATATGGTCCCCTGTGCCTGCCAGGGGCAATTTCTGAGCATAGAGCCAGGAGTAACCCCTGAGTGCTGCCGGGTGTGACCCAATAAACCAAAAAAAAAAAATCATACATCCTAATCAAATGAGGTTTTATTCTAGAGATGAAAGGCCAGTTCCACCTATCCAAATTAAACAACATGATATAACAATAATGTGAATAATTAAAAGCAGGTGATCATCTCAGTAGAAGTAATAAAAAGCATTTGATAAGAAACATGCATATATTAAAACTCATAATAAAATACATTTAAAATATTGTGGTATAATAATGACCAAATAAGACAAATCCACATTCAATCTTAAATTCAACAGTAAAGAAACAGAAAGGTGTTCCACTGAACTCGCAAACAGGAAAGTATATACACTAGTACTATTACCATTTGATGTAGTAGTAGAGTTGCTAATCAGGGAAATATTTCTTAAACAAAAAAAGTAGTGTGAAAAAAAAATAAAAATAGGTAAAGCAATGAGAATCATTTTATTTCCTGTAATCTTATTTTAGATAGAAAATATAAAAATCTTAATTTTTAAAATACATAATAAACTAAGCCAAGTCCCAGAAAATTAATATAAAGGATAGACTGATAGCATATTGTGTTGGATGCTCATTCTCAGTACCACCTCTTGCCCTTGAGCCCATCAGGAGTAATCTCTTAATGTAAAACCAGGAGTAAGCCCTGAGCTCTGAACAGTGAAGCTTAATAACCATAATAACGTGATATGAAAAGTGAATTGAATTGCTATAAAAAACAATTAGGAAGAGAAATGAATTTACAATTACTTACAATTATACTAAAACACTTAGTTTTAGTATATAATTGTATATAGTATATAATTTAGTATATAATTGTACACTTACAATTACACTAAAACAAAATGAATCAGAATGCTTCTAACAACATTGTTGAAAGTCTAGGAGAGGGGCTGGAGCGGTGGCACAGGGCGTAAGGCATCTGCCTTGCATGTGATAGCCTAGGACTGACCATATAATAATATATAATAAGACCATATAATAAGGGCATCCTAACACACCAATAAAATGCAGATTAACATATCTATGAATAGTAAATTATGACAAAAAGATAAGAACATAATGGAGCTGGAGAGATGGTGCTAGAGATAAGGCATTTGCCTTGCAAGTGCTAGCCTAGGACCGACAGTCCTTATTAAATAAGAATAAGAGCAAAATAATAAGAGCATCCTAACACACCAATGAAATGTAAATGCAAAAGCCAAGTAGATCAGCATATCTATGAATAGTAAATTATGACTAAAAGATAAGAACATAAGGCAGTTAAATCCCCAGCATCCCTAGTTTGGTCCTCCAAACAAGGGGCGATTTTTGAGGCCATAGCTGGTGAATATTGGGTGTACATTTTATTACTGAAACTCAACTACAAACATGTTTATAAGCATTGTGCTTTAATAAATTTATTATTTAAATGAATATTACTATATTATTATAATAAATTAAAAAAATAAAGGCTCCTCTGTTGGAAAGTGGTGAGAAGATGGGGGAAGACATCTCCACTGAGACCAGAGAAGTATTCAGAGGGTATGATTTGAGGAACAGTGGGGGATTTGAGAATGGGCAGCAGGAGAAAAAATGTAAATTAAATTTTCTTCATTTCCTAAATATTACTCATCACTCTTTTATTTAATATGTATATGTTTTATTTGAGAAAAGTAAATATAACAAAAATATTGGAACACTTAAATGGTTAAAATGGAAAGTTTCTTTTTAAGAAATTATATACCAAACTTTCTTTTCAATAAATGTGCCAGAATTCCTAAAATCAAAAAGATGAGTAACTAGTCTGGTTTTCTAGACCAATATATTAATATTATTAAGATTTAAACTCTTAACAAAATTTTGCCTATTTTGATTGTCTATTTTACTTGAAATTGGAACCACAATACGTTTTCATTTTTAAGAGAAACCATAAACCATAATAATTACCAACATATTGAGAACAAATAAAAATGCATTCATTGAGAATCTTAAAATGTTGTCATAACTGATCATAATAGAATATTTTCAAATATGATTACCAATTTATCAGCAAGCACAATTAAAGCAATGGAGAAAATACAGTTAATTTCTTCACTGAGAAACCACAAATGTATTCTAAATATTCCTATAGAAATGGCATAATGGGAGCCCATGAACGGCGTGAGCTCCCTCACCGCCTGGTCACTCCCACCTGCACCAGGTAGGGAAGCCCCACCCACCCTCGCAGAGCCTGCGAACTGCACGAACATGTTAGTCTAATACAACATATAGGTCTAGCCAGCTCAGACCCAACACCCAAATTTCTTAAATAATTCATAGCACATAAAATTGGAAGCAAAATACCAACAAGCCAGAAATACCTATTTCAAACTAGACAGGTGTCAAAAGCGAGCTATAATCAAAAGGCCCTGCAATTCAGTCAACACCAAGAACTACAAAGAAATATGGGTAAACCAAGGAAGACCCTAACATCTGGAGATATGGAAAGAAACCCAAACAAGTTTCCAAGTCCACCAAAACTAACAGATCCAAGAGATGAAGATCTAAAAACAGCCATGAGAAAAGAAATGCAAATTATGGTAAATAAAATGAAAGAAGCACTAGCCAGCAAGTACTAGAAAACCATGGATGAAAAAAATCAACCAGAGAAGAACTGCTACAGAATATAAGAGATTACATACAAATGGAATTTAAAAAAATAATAAACAACATAAAAAGCCATAGGAGCAGAATCTCACAATTGGCGAAGTGCATAAAACAACTCGAAAAACTGCAATCAAAAAACGACTAGTAAGCTGGCAAGGAAATAAAAGGCAGAGGACTAGAAGAGAAAGTACAGTACTTAATAAACACAGATAAAAGAAATAATCTAAGAATTGTAGGTATACCAGAAGGGGAGGAAATAGGGAAAGGGGAAGAACAAGTGGTCAGGGAATTAATAGCAGAAAACATTCCAACCCTCTGGAAAGAGGCTTTGATGCAATTCCAGGAAGTGAAAAGAGTCCCTAATAAAATAGACCCTAAGAAGCCAACACCAAGACATATAGTAATTCAAATGGCAAAAAATAAAGAGAAAGATGAACTCTTTAATGCAATAAGGGAGAAAAAAATTCTCAAGTACAAAGGAAGAGACATAAGAATCAAACCAGATATCCCATTTGAAACAATTCAAGAAAGAAGACAGTGGAATGAGATATTAAATGACTGAATGAAAGAAATTTCCAATCTAGGGTCCAATACCCAGCAAAACTCTCATTCATATGAGAGGGAAGACTAAAGACACTCTCAAATAAAAACGATCTTGCAGTATTCGCGCAAAAAAAAAAGCAATATTAAATGACCTATTCAGAGACGAATTACACAATCCAAATCCCCGATTGTAAAAACAACCCTACACAATACAACTACACAACAGCCCTTTCTGGCAATAATCTTCCTAAATGTTAATGGACTAAATTCTCCCATTAAAAGACATGCACGAGAGAACTGGATTAGAAAACATAAACTGGACTTTTGCTGCTTGCAAGAAACACACCTACTAATGCAAGACAGGCACAGACAGAATAAAAGGATGGAAATCAATTATTCAGGCCATGGAAAACAAAAAAGAGCAGGGACGGTTATCCTAATCTCAGACCAAATTGCATTCAACCTCAAGAAAGTGGTCAGAGATAAGGAGGGTCATTACATATTGATAAAGGGAAGAGTATATCAAGTTGTACTAACCCTGGTCAATATTTATGCACCTAATGTAGACTCAGCAAAAATATGTGAGGCAATTACTCACAAACCTGGAGAAACATATGACCGGAAATGTGATAGTAGTAGGAGATCTCAGTACTCCACTATCACCACTGGATAAATACAGCAGGCAGAAAAATAGCAAAGTAATAAGAGCTCTAAATTAAAAATTAGAAGGTCTAGGGCTAGTAGACTTATATAGGGCCCTCCACCCCCAAAAAGGAGAATACACATTCTTCTCAAGCCCACATGAAACCTTCTCCAGAATAGACCATGCCTTAGGATATAAATCAAACTTCTATAAAACCACAAGAGTAAGGATCATCAGAAGCACTTTATCAGATCACTATGCAACAGAGGTCAAAATTGACTATAAGAAGCAGCAATGGAGAAAATCAAACACTTGGAGATTAAACAACATGCTGCTCAACAACAGCTGGATCAAAGAGCAATTCAAAGAAGAAATATAAAGATTCCTTGAGACAAACGATAATGAAGAGACAACTTGTCAAAATGTGTGGGACACAGAAAAAGCAGTAATTAGGGGAAAACTCATAGCAATACAGGATTATGTCAGAAAAGAGGCACATGACAAAATCAACCATTTAAAGGATCACCTTAAGGAACTGGAACAAGTGCAGCAAAGAAATCCAACCACAACCATATGGCAAGAAATAATAAAGACCAGAGCAGAAATAAACAAGATAGAAACTAAGAAAACAATACAAAAAAATCAATAAGTCAAGGAGTTGGTTTTTTGAAAAATAAATGATAGACAAACCACTGACACGACTCACCCAAAAAAAGAAGGAAAACACCCAAATTAATAGGATCACAAATGAAGGGTAGAGATTACAACAGAACCCCAAGAAATACAACATATCATGTGGTCATATTATGAACAACTAAAATCAGTTAGGCTAGAGAACCCAGTAGAAATCAACAGAATCTTGGAAAAATGCCGCTTTTGAGACTGGAAAATGAAGATCTAGAAAACCTAAACAGGCCAATCACTTCATAGGAAATCAAAGATGTAATTATGAAACTCCTTAAGAAGAAATGTCCAGGTCCAGATGGTTTCACAGGTGAATTCTATCAAACATTTCAAGAAGACTTACTACTGTTGATCCACAGGCTCTTCCAAAACCATTGAAAAGAAAGGAAACCTCTCCAACTACTTTTATGAGGCTAATATCACACTCATTCCCAAAGATGGCAAAGACACCACCAAGAAAGAAAACTACAGGCCAATCTCACTAATGAACATAGATGGAAAAATTCTCAACAAAATTTTAGCAAACCAAATCCAGTCCTACATCAGAAAGATTATATACCATGACCAAGTGGGTTTTATCCCAGGGATTCAAGGTTTGTTCAACATACATAAATCAATCAACATCATACACCACATCAACAACAAGAAAAACAAAAACCACATGATCATATCAATCGATGCAGAGAAGGTGCTTGACAAAATTCAACACCCTTTCATGTTGAAATACTCATCAAAATAGGGTTAGAAGGAACCTTCCTCAAGACAGTTACAGCTATGTATGAAAAGCCCACAGCCAACTTTATCCTCAATAGTGAAAAATTGAAAGCATTTCCACTAAGGTCAGGAAGTAGACAAGGCTGTCCACTCTCTCCACTCTTATTCAATATAATCTTAGAAGTCCTAGCAATAACAATCCGACAAGAGAAGGGAATCAAACGAATCCAAATTAGGAAAGAGGAACTCAAACTATCCCTTTTTGCAGATGATATGATGATATACATAGAAAACCCTAAAGAGTCCACAGTAAAAGTCCTAAAAACAATTAAGCAATACAGCAAAGTGGCTGGCTACAAAGTCAATACACAACAGACAGTAGCATTTCTATACAAATAATGAAGTAGAGGAGAGAAAGATTAAGAATTCAACTCCATTTAAAATAGTAACACAAAACATTAGGTACCTAGGAATCTTACATTAGGTACCTAGGAATCTAGGAACCTTACAAGGGAATGAAGGACTTATAACAGGGAAACTTCAAAACACTTAAGAAATAAATTGTGGAGGATCTAAGGAAATGGAAGAACATCCCATGCTCATGGGAAGGTAGAATCAACATAGTCAAAATGACTATCCTACCCAAACTCCTATATAGATTTAATGCAATCCCCATTCAAATTCAGACATCATTTTTTAAAAACTTAGAACAATCAATCATAAAATTCAACTGGAACCACAAAAGACCCCGGATAGCCAAACACATACTAAAAACAAGAAACTGGGTGGCATCTCGCTACCTAACCTAAAGCTATATTATAAAGCCACAGTGATCAAAACAGCATAGTACTGGTACAAGGACAGAGCCTCAGACCAGTAGGTTAGTACAGAATTTTTAGACATAAGCTCCCAGATATATAGTCAACTAATATTTGACAAAAGAGCCAATAACTTGAAATGTGACAAAGAAAGTCTTTTCAACAATGGTGTTGGTACAACTGGAAAACCACCTGTAAGAAATTGAAAATTGAACCATACCTCACCCTATATACAAAAGTCAACTCAAAATGGATTAAAGACCTTAAAATCAGACCCGAATCTATATAGTTTATTGAGAAAAAATAGGCAGAATACTCGAAGACTTATATATCAAAAAAGGCTTTGATGATAGATTGCCAATGGCAAGAACTTTATCATCAAACATAAACAAATGGACTACACCAAACTAAAAAGTTTCTGCATGACAAAAGAAACCCTACTTAACACAAGTAGACAGTTAACTTAATGGAAAAAATCTTTGCACTCAACATGTCAGATAACGGGCTGATATCCAGAATATACAAAACACTCAGAAAGATGAGCTCCACAAAACTAAATAAAGCCAGAGAAAAATGGGGAGATGAAATGAATAGAAACTTCTCTGAAGAAGATCGAAAGATGGCCAGCAAACACATGAAAACATGTTCACCTTCACTCATCATTAGGGAAATCCAAATCAAGAAAACAGTGAGGTACACCTTACACCTTACACCATTGACGATGGCTCACATCAAAAATAATGGGAACAATCTATGTTGGTGGGGATGTGGTATGAAAGGCACTCTCATGCACTGCTGGTGGGAATGCCCCCTAGTCCAACCCCTCTGGAGAACATCTGGAGAGTGCTCAAGTAACTTAAAATCGAGCTGCCATTTGACCCAGCAATTGCTCTCCTAGGTATCTACCCCCAAGTTGGAAGGACATTCATCCCAAAATATGTGTGCACCCCACTATTTATCTTAGCACTCAGTATAATAGCCAAGTCTTGGAATCAACCTCAATGTCCAACAACAGATGAGTGGATTATTAAGATGTGGCATCTATACACAATAGAATTCTACATGGCAGTCAGAAATGATACAAACACAAACTTTGCAGCAACATGGATGGACCTAGAACATATTACGTTAAACAAAGTAAGCCAGAAGATGAAAAATAAACACAGAATGATAGCACTATTCTGAAGCACCTAGAAACTACACCATATATACAACTAATATTCAAAGATCAAATAACAGGATTTAACAGGCTAGAAACTCCAAACACTGTAACATCACACATATACTGGGGAGCAGTGCCCAAAACACATGAAAGAGGAACAAGATAAACTCTTGACCATACATTATACCATAAATCAGTAACAGCGGAAACAGCAGCGTAGAGAGAACAAGTATGTAATTAGCCTGTTATTACAAAGGCCCATAATAATCTCTTATGGATCTTATACAAGATTACAGGTAAAGAATAACATGGGAAATCACTGACTCCAATGGAAGCATTTCAAAATAATATGTGTTAATGCCTTAAGCTTACTATATTTAAAGAAACATCTCAGCTTTTCTGTCCACAGGCATTCTTGGATACAAAGGGTGGACAACCTACTATGGCACCTCAGAGCTAAGCCACATGAGATACCATACCCAGGTTGCATTACGAAATTGTCTCGATAAAACTATTTAACATACTCTTTATCTCTAGGTTATACCTTCTTTTAGGACCTGAAGCATGTGACCAGCCAGACCACCAAAGCAGCAACTGTGACCTACAGACTTATACTACGGGACCTACTCATCAAACATATTCAAGCAAAATAACATGCCTGTGCTCTTCTCTCCTCTCTTCTCACTACTTTTTTTTTCCTTTCTTTTTCTATTTAATCTTATTTTCTCTTTTCTTCTTTTCAGCCCCTTCCATATACTTTCCCGTTTCCCCCTTCTAGATATCTGAATATCCCTTCACCCCTCAATTTCATACAGATTTTCCACCTTATTAAAACTCTTAACCCTCAGATCTTAATCCATTAGGCATCAAGACTGAATTCCTACCCCAACTAACCAGTTCCCAGCACCCAAGCGAAGTGACACCCACTCAAAACCACACCTCGTTCCCGGCAGGAAAAGACAACCAACAACCCTGCTGACTCATGCGGTGTGGCCCTCTCTACCAACTCTTCCTAATGTGGATTGTTGCTAGATACCGGACTTAGTCCTAAAAGGACTCCCAATTGAAAAACTCTACCCAAGACCCCCTGCTGCAAATCTTTTACCTATCCAAGAAAGGCAGGGTATGTGATGAAAAGGCACCTGGGAATCCACACCCCACAAGAAAATCTCAAAAGACAATGGGGAAACCTATACTTCCATCATAAATATAAGACCTTTATAATACTACCTCTTTATTTATTTTTATTTCATTTTTAAAATCATTTTTCTTTATACATATGTGAGCAAATATATTTTAATTTTTATTTTTATCTTTTTTGGTTGTGTGACTTGTTTCTCTGTTTTTCTTTTCCACCCCCAAATGGCCCAGCAATATAATGAAGCACCATTTCTTCCTGCAAAGACACACTAAAAAGGGGAAATCCCATGTATATAAACAAGCTCTTATCTACTACGGATAAGAACTCATATTTATTTACAATATAGGAAAATCTCCCACCTTGAAAATATGTCATGTGGACCCATCTTAGACTCCAGGAGATTAGACACTGACCGTCCAGCCTTGAACCCTGAATCCCAGACATAGAAACGACACAGTTCTTCACAACAGCTACAGAAACCAAATTCCATCTGGGACATCCTGAATACTGCTCGAACACCAACATGTGCCATTTCTAATATGATATCCTGACAACAAGAAAATTGGGAACAAATGGATATAAGAACAAGTTATCCTACCTCACCAACTAACGATAAGACAAAATCAGAAGACTTGTCACACTTTGGACTGTGCAAAAGCCAAGAACGTAATCTACAGATGACTGGCTGATAGAACCATGACAGGGCAGTATGTATTCTAGGACTAATAAGAAAGCCCTAGTCTAGGGTTTGTCCTACGACCTGCACAACAACCATGATCTCTAACTCCAGAGACCTGACTGAGGCAATTGCAACTAAATGGGTCTTCTGGAAACATAACAAAAGACGATATTCCAGGCTCCATCTGAGTTTCAGTGCCAGGCCCAAGACCACCAACCACAGAAGACAGATTAAAATGACACTGAAGAAACAGAACTTCTAACATCACAAAAAAAGACTTCATCATAAGTTCCACTCCTTGACCTGTGCAGAGACTGAGATCTCTAGATATATAGCTCTGATTTTATCATCCAGATCGGAGCAGAAGTCTTCCATAAACCACAAAAGCACCAAGGGGAGAGTAAATGAACTTGAAATGAGTCTATAGATAATCCCATGACAATATATTCCAAGGGGGAGAAACCCTGTATCTCTTAGGCCAAGGAAACTCCCTTTTCGAATGACCCCAATATTTACTGTGCCTATGCAGGAGGGAAAAAAAAGAAAGAAAAAGACAAAAAGCACAAAATAATCTTTTTTGTTTGTTTGTTTATCTAGTTTTTGTCAATTTCTTTGTTTTGGGGTGGATATTAAAGTAGTTGTCCACTTTCTTATTAATATATTTACTTTTTCTCTCTTCTTTTCTCTTCCTTTTTTCTCTCTGTCATGTTTTTTCATCTCAAGACCATGGCAATTATGTGGTGCATATCTTTATTGCTGCAGTGCTCACTGGATATCTTGATGCTTCTTTTTGAACTGTTGTAGTGTTTCACCTTCTTTTTTCCCCTTTGTCTCTCAAACTGTGGATGAGAGCCTTTAGAAGGACTCTGCCCATTGTCAGCGTAGTTGATTTTTACCCCATTTTATTATTTTTCTCTTCCTGAAACAAAACCACATAACTTGAACTATCTAATCCCACCTCCCAATTAGAGGGGTAAGTAATGGAGGTATCAAGACCAAACAGTTATAAGACCACTAAGTAATAAACTAGACACAGAGGGGACTATTCATTTTAGCAGACCCTGGGGTGAGTGAGGGTGGTGGATATGGGAGGCAGGATGGGAACGGAGGTGGAGGGAGGACAATTTGGTGATGGGAATTCCCCGATTCAATGTTAATATGTACCTGAAATATTACTGCGAATGATATGTAAGCCACTATGATTAAAATAAAAATTATAATGAAAAAGAAGTGACATAATATATTTCAACAAGTTATCATTTGTAATAACTTTCATAAAATTTAATTGTAACTGAATTTAAAGCAATATCTGGTGTATGTATATATTTGAAATGGTTTTGCGTTTTTTTTCACCATTGTTTAGCATAATGTTAATTGCAGGAATCCCTGAATAAAGCATTTCAGCCTCACACCATTTACCCACTATATTTCTATATAGTTCACATATAAATAAGTTCATTGTGTCTGTTCCTCTTTGTCTAACTTCCCTCAGCATAATAATCTCCAGATTCATTAGTGTAGCAGTAAATTGAACAATACCATATATTTTAAGCTAAGCTTTATTCCACTGTTTATATGTACCATAGTTTCTTTATCTAATCATCTGTTCTTGGATACTTGGGTTGTATCCAAATTTTGGCTACAATGAATGGTGGCACAATAAACATAAAAGTGGAAAATGTGTTTCTGAATAGAATTTTGGGGAGGATACCAAAAAGTGGAATTGACTGCAGTATACAAACGATAAATTCTTAGTTTTTGGAAAAATGCCCATTTGTTTTTCAAAAAGGCTAGAACATTTGTCATTAACACCAGTAGTGAATGTAGGTACCTTTTTTCACACATCTCCATCAACAATGGGAATTTTTGTTCTTTGTAGTGTGTGCCGGTTTCACTTAATTTTACTTTTCTGTCTCTAAATGATGCACAATATTTCTTTATTAACTTTTGCCCAATGTCTGTTTTACTTGAGGAAGTTTATATGAATCCCCTCATTTTTATGTTTCTTTTCTTGTAAAATTTTACCATTGCACAATATGTCTTGAACATTAACAATGTATCAAATAAAAGTTGGGCAAATTCTTTCTCTTGGTATCTGGGTGTCCTTTTTATTCTGGTCCTCATTTTCTTTGTGTTGTAAAAGATTCTTACTTTGATGAAGTCACATTTGTTTATCTTTATTTTCACTTGGTTGGCCAATGACAATAAGTCAATGAAGAAAACTCTAGATTCAATATTATAAAATAATCTACCTATTTTCCACAACATAATTTATTATTGAGGTCCAAAATCAACTGATATCTATTTTTATTTTACTTTTGTTGGTATTAAAAAGGGGGTTCCAGTTTTTTTTTAATATGGACTAATAAGTTTTTCCAACACTATGGAAGAAGTATTGATTTGTCCACTTCATGTACTTACCCTTTATTGAAGATTAACTGTCCATATACCTGAGATTTCATGTCTAGACTCAATTATATTAAAATGGTCTCAGGGTGTCTAGATCACAGTTGTGATTAACACAGGATTATAGTTTAGTTTGAAATTTAGGATAGATAAACCTTCCATCCTCTGTATCTTTAGGATTGCTTTGACTATTATGGGATTATTATTTCATATAATTTTCAACATCATTTGATGTATTTATTTAAAATATGCCATGTGTATTCTAATAGGTCTTCATTAAATACATATTATTAAGGATAAGATTAATATTTGTAAAATATTAATCCTTCTGATCCAAGAACAGGAGATATATTTCTATTTCCTCATGTCCTGTTTTATTTCTTTTAGCAGTAATGCATAGTTTTCTTTTTTTTTGTTTTTTGGTTTGTTTGTTTTTTGACCACTCCTATGACACTCCAGGGTTACTCCTGGCTATGCCACTCAGAAATTGCTCCTGGCTGGGAGAACCAAATGGGATGCCAGGGTTTCTTCCTGGATCTGCTGCATGCAAAGTAAACGCCCTACCACTGTGCTATTGCTCTGTCCTCAATGTATAGTTTTCATTGTATAAGTCATTCACCTTTTTGTTAAGCACCCAGGAAGTTGATTTTCTCATACACATTGTAAATGATAAGTATAGGTTTAAGATAAAATATTGTTATTAAGTTGAGTGCATGTAAAATTACTGTGTTGATATATCATCATCATCATTATTATTATTATTATTATTATCATCATCATTATTTTGTTTTTTGGGCCACACCCAGTGATGTTCAGGGGTTTCTCCTCATTATGCACTAGGAAATCACTCCTGGCTTGGGGGATGATATGGGATGCTGAGGGATCGACCCCAGTTTGTCTTAGGTTAGTGCATGCAAGACAGACTCCCTATTGCTTGTGCAACCACTATGGCCCCGACTATTTTTGTTTAGAGAGGATGCACTTTATATAATTAAGGAATAGGAATGTTTTAAAAAAAGTTTGTAGCAATTTGTGTTTTCTAGAAATATTAAAAATGATTTTTTGAGTAATAAACAAGATCATGGTGGGCAAAAATTATTTTTAGAGCTGCAGAAACCTTTTAATTTCACTGCTGGAGGTACTTCTGAATAAAAAAAGATGCACATTCCTCTAAATAGTATCATAAAAATGCATTAAAAATACATGAAAAAGATAAACCCTGGGAGTGAAAATTTGTTAATTCCTTATAAGGAATTTCATAATGGTAAACTGAGATATTTTTCTGAAAAGAAAGCTAAACACTAGCCCTCCAGGGCTTTTTGTTTATGTATCAGAACACCTACTATAAATTTTTTACCTCTTGCTTCAGGAAAACAGTTTCTCTTCATTTCCTCCTCAATTCTTTCATCATAATCTAATGGAAGCATCAAAAACTACACTAAAAGACTAGAGATAATACAGATATTAATGAACATGTCTTGCAGGTAGTCTTCTGCAACTAATACTAAGTACTATATGATCCCTTGAGTATAGCTGCATATGGAACTGGAGGCCCTAAAGCACAACATAGCTCAAGTATCATCACATCCACAAGCCCTTTGATTAAACCACTGGACAGGTTGGCACAGAAGCATAAGAGGGACCTCAAGACTCTTGGGAAACATAAATATAATAAAATTAAGTATAAAACAAATAAGCTAAAAAGTCATATTTAAAAAGTACACAACAAAACAACTAATCCAAATCAGATAAGATGTGTTTTGCTTGTTTTCTTTTGCTTTGAATCATATTCAAAAGTGCTTAGTTCATATACCTGACTATACAATGAGGGAAGACTGTAGACAGAGTTTTGGGAACCATATTCGGGACTGAACTCAGGTTGGCAGCATCAGTTCAAGCACCCTATCTACTATTCTATCTCTCTGGCTCCCTGTTTTTTCCAAAAAATATAAAAGTGATTATAGATCATTTATTTGAAATCGTTTCAAGAATAACAAGCAAAAAGTTATTGAAATTTCAAAGCCATAAAGCAATTAAATGTTTGATTCAAAACACAAATTTCACTCTGATTCACTAGTCATCCACATATTCAATATTATCTAATAATATTAAAGAATCCACTCCAAAAGCATTTTTGCACAGTTAGTGATGGTGGAAATGTATAAGGCTCCACTTAGCTGTGCTTCAGACTTAATCCTGGTACTATGCTCAGTAATCACTCCTGGCAGTGTTCAGGGACACTAAGTAGGCAGTGTTGGCATTGGAACTCAGTGGCACATTCAATGCAATAGCCCTACACACTTGTAATATCTCTTTGGTCCCCTTACACATTTCTTTAACTAATCATTATCATATATAATTTTTAATTCAGCATCCATTTGACAGAAGTTTAAAGACTTTTATTTGCACCATATATAGTTGGAAAAGTTTCATTATTGTCAGTAAATTACAGATAAACTACTTTATTATAAATTATTTTATGAAATATGTCCAAGGGAATATCAATCTCTTCTTATTGTGGGTAAATTTAATATGTTAATAATTTTCTCTTGAACTGGACTTCTAGAGAGAAGACAGAATAGGTGCTTCTGAAGAAAGAAGATAAATATTGTATGCATATGTAGTTTTCTAAGTTATGCTGGAAAGTTCCTTTCCCTTAAAAGTGACATGGTGCTGGTGATGGTTGATGAAAAAAAAATTTGTGATGATAAGAATTTGTAATCTAATAGTTAAAAATTTACTTGATAGTATATCTGTAACTTTAGGTGCATAATCTGCAATCTTTCATTAATTTACCTTGGGAAATATCAAAAACTTATTTTAATTCATAGGCCTACAAATTTTGTTTGTAATATCATTTTACATTTTTAGAATTCTATGCATTTATTTTTTATTATTTATTTATCTATGAAGGCATCAGGATAGATAGGATCTCATATATATTAAATACATGAATAGCTAAATATAGGGAAGGTCTAAATATGTGTTAACTTCTTAGCATCATAAAAATCTTAATTACTAACTTGGAATAAAAGGTCATCTTGGAGCTGGAAAAATTGTACGAAGTAATAACACACATGAATTTCATGGCATAGGGATCAGTAAGTCATGAACATCATTAGATATAGTCTCAAAATTGTGGGGGGAAAATTTATTATATGTATATATATATATAAATGGAGAAAAAGCTAAAATACTTGTAAAACATATAACTAATGTGATAGTTATAGAGCAGAGCAATAATTTATATATTTTTATAAAACTTAACAATAAACAACATATGATTTAAAACATAGATCCTTTTGAAATAAATATTTCTCATCTGATTTAGATAAAACATTTTAACAATACAAAAAACAGATTTGACTGAAACTTTGAGAATTTACATAATTTCAAAAGCAAAAAAATTTTCTTACTTTCTTTTGTACATGATTTCCTTCTCTCATTTTGAAATCTAGTAATTGTGCTAGGATATTATGAAATAACATAATCAATTAGTAAATTAATACTAGATCTAAACAATATCAACGGATTATTTCAAAGAAAAAATTTCACATGACTCACTGATTATTTGTAGATCCTATCAAATTCTTTGCAGTACCAATTGGCTCTCATGAGAAACATGCAGAGTCCACCATTATATGCTTTATTTTGTGAAGAAAGAATCGCAAGAGTAAAAGTTAATATTAAGAGCCAGAGATTTAGCACAGTGGGTAGAGTGTTTGCCTTGCATGATCCCGACTCAGATTCAATCCCAGGCCTCTCCTATAGTTCCCAGAGCCTGCCAAGAGTAATCTTTGAGCACACAGCCAGGAATAAACCCTGAGCACCTCTGGATATGGCTCCAAAACAAACTAAAAATAGTTACTATAGGTTTTTATCTGGCTTATTCCTTCTCATTTTGATAGGGAACTCTCAATCAACATCAGTTAGATATGTCACTGTCATTCTATAATTATAAAATGAACAACCATATTTATTAACATTATCTTGAATCATCTTTACTCAAAATACACTGGTTTTATTTTATAAGTTTTATTGAGACCAATGTGAATTACAAGTCTTTCACAATTATATTTATGGTACATAGTGATAATGAACTAGGCAATTCCCACGACCAGTGTTGACCTCCCTTCAACCCTGCTCCCAGCATGCATCCTATTCTTCCATCCCTAGTCCCCTGAATTGCTAGTGTGATATATGTGCGTGTATAAGCATGGTGTTTTTTGAAAACAAAAGAAAATCAACCAGGTTATCTGTACCACATGATACTATCTCATTCTAATAGATATAGATTAAAATGATTAATATATGTGTAAAAGTTTGCTTAAAACTTTGATTAAAACTAATTATCCCCATGTGATCCAATTATTGAAGAAGTAGCCATATGTTATTGACTCAAATTTAGAATTTAATGTGTTTTAAAACTCTATACATAGTAATGTCGCATTATAATTTCTAACAGGTTGTCATTTATTCATTCATTTGAGCCACTGAGAAAAGAGAATTTATGTGTCAAGGTTATAACACGTTAAGAGATGGCACTTAATTATCCAATAGTTAAATATGAAAGTTGAGAATAGATGATATAGGACTAATGAACCAGCAAAAATTCAAAGTACCATTCAGCACTGAAGTAATTGGGCAGAACAGAGGAAAGACTACAATAAATGAATTCTTCATTAATTTTATAATTAAAGGGCAAGCTAAGGTGGTCACTATCATAGAGTTATTGTGGTAAAACAAGTTAATCAGCATATTTTACTTATAAACCCAGTTAATCAGTCAACAATTACCAATTTCTGAAGAGGATGAGAAAGCTATTTATCTCACTTTATCAATCAAACCATACAATTAAATTTTTATAGGATTAAGTTATTTTATCTACTCTTACTATAATTTAACTATTATTTCTTAATAGACAATCTATAAGGCATTAATGTTTATTTCATCTGCATATGCATCAGAGAAATTATTTGTTCCTCAAAGAAAGAAATTTTTTAACTAACTGACATGATGATTGCTATATGAATTGTACACTCAATAAATGAGTCTCCTTAGGATAAGAAATTTTACTAGTAGATATAATAGCCGATTATACTGTATTTTCATAACAAAACTTCAGCTGGACTCTGGAGTTAAGAGAGGAAACTATACCAGAAATTAATCAAAGAATTGTATTGAATTTTTACTGATTTACAATACCTCACAATTTGAGAAGTCCAGTTTCATGCTTCATTTACTGTGTAAGTCTCACCATATTTACCACCAAATTTCCAGGGCCATTTTACTATATCAAAATGACATCTCTGACCATTACTTCTGCTTCCCTTCATCTTTTCTTTGGTCAATTATTTATTTATTTATTTTACAAATTACAGAGTTGTTGCTAAGGTGAAGCTTCTAAAAATCACAAAAGCAGAAATAAAAGAGTTCTTGCAAATAGTAATTAAATAAAAAGAAAAAGAAATTCTTGAATGATAAATATTCAAGAATTTTATTGAAGACCTGTTTTGTTTGGTTTATTAAAGAGAAGAAAGAACTAATAAACAAGTGATGCACAATAAACAAGAAATATCATAAAATTAAAATCCCTGAGAAGAGGAAAGCAAATAAGGTAACCTATGTAATAGCTTTAGCTTTCTCAATAGATAATTTTCTGTAAAGTGTAAAGAGAAAAGAGAAAAGCAAATAGGGCATCATAACCATAACCAATCTAGTAAAGTGAAACTGGTGAAAAAATGTATGGCAGAGTACTTTCAGTACACAATAACAGAAGTCTAGATAAACTCATTAGTCCCCATTAGTTTTCAACAAATACACAGATATGAAAGCCTAAGTAGAAGTGATCTGAAAATGTCACTGGAGCATAAATGAAACAAAGAGCAACAATTGGCTTGGAAACTGAAGTTAGACAAATTTCTGTTCTTTGTGATTGTTTGGGGCATTAAATAAAGATTCAAGAAAGGCCATAAATAGAGTTCAGGTTAAACAGAATTCCTCCTCTGTTCTTAACAAGACTCCAAGAGTAAACTGCACCAAAGTAAACAGTCCTCTCTACCCCCAAGCTTCAAATGTTTAAAAGCTCTAAAAGCCAAGAATGCCAAACTTAAAAATTGAAATATCCAGAAGCTAAGCAAAGGTAGGAAGTAGATATCTGGAGGAAAATCAGGTAGCAAACATACAGAAATATATGAACATTCAAAGAAATAAAAATAGCTCGTACCAGGTAAGAGAGAGAACTGAGTATGTGTTTAAGTGTAAAAGTATTCTTTACATATAGAAAACCTGGACTTTATTCATGGTACAACATGGCTGCCTGAGCACTGCCAGAGGTAATCTCTTGGCAAAAGGAGACCCTAAACACTGCTGATTTAACATAAAAAAAAAAGTTCTTACAATAATCTTCTGCTGCTTAATTATAAAAAAACAAGAAATGACAGGCACCAAAAATAAACTATAAAATAGGATAGAAAAAACTTTTAAAATATAAAAATTATGCAGTGTTTAAAATATAAAATGAATTGGATAAGTCAAAAGGAATCTATTCACTGTAGAATAGTATATAAAGGTGATTCCAGTTTTAGAAATAAACTAGTTGAAATAAAACATTAAAACATTCTAAAATAAAATAGAAATCAATAACTTTTCCTAGTAAAGCAAAATAAGCTTTTATTAAAAGAAATTTGGTGATGTATGTAAGTGTGTGGAGAGAGAGTAAGAGATACAGTGAGAAAGAGAAAGAAAGAGAGCGAGAGAGAGCGTGCTTGCACAAGAGAGACAGACAGACAGACAGACAGACACACACACACACACACACACACACACACACACACAGGTTCAAGAACATAGGGTGGGGCAAGAAAGACAGTACTGAAGCAGGCAGGGCATATAGACTTGCTTATTACCAGACTAGGTTCAATCCCCAGCACGGCAAATGTTTCCATCTAGGGGTGATTCTGAGCAAAAGAGCCTCCAAGAAGCTCTGAGCATTTTTAATGGTGGCCAAAAATCAAAAGGAAAAGAATGAGAGAGAGTTGCAGGGGAGAGACATGGAGGCCTCAGGGAAGAGTTGAAAGGCTGCTGCTTCATATCAAAATCATGTTTCAAATGCACATAAAGAAAAAAGTAGCTATCTGAAATGATTGATACATTAATTTGATGGCCTAATTGTGGTAAATATATCATTAAATACATCTAAACAACAAAATGTGCATTATTTTATTTGGAGAATATTACAATATTTAAGATTCTCACCCCGAAAAATGAGAAGATGAAATCATCTATCAATATTAATATTCCTCGCCAGAGTAATGTGATTAACTTGATTGCTTTATAGTAACACATAGCTGTCACCCAAAGACTACAATTTACATTATCACTAACAGCATAGCATATGCCATGAATATAAAATCATGAAATTGCCATCATACTGCTAATATAGAATATGCTTACAAGTCCGAAGATCCCCTGTTCTTTCTGTTCAGAACTTTTGTAACCACTGTTTTACAATCACTCCATAGTTTTTCTTTTTTAAGAATGTCATATAGTTGGAATTGCATGTATTTCATAATGACTTATTTTATGTAATATGTATTGGTTTCCTTCATATATGTTTTTTGACTTAATTGATCATTTCTCATTGAAAGAAAAAAATCAATATATACCACAATTTATCCATTCACCAACCAAAAAAATTCTTGGTTGCTTCCACGTTTTAATAATAAATAATAAAATATACTGTACACAACCAGTGTGAATTTATATGCAGGTGTAATTTTTAATCCCTTTGGGTATAGGCCAAGAATTTTGATATCTGGATCACTTGCAAAAGTAATTTGAAATTTGTAAGAAATATCCAGATATCTTCTAACATGGTCATACTACTTTGCAATCTAATTAGCAATGAAAGAATACTTCTTGTTCATTTACCCGCATGTCATTTTCAGAAATCCAGATTCTGGAAATTAGTTTAACATAAGAGAAATGGTGTCACATTCTTGTCTTAATTTGGGTTACTCTAGGTGACTTTTATGGTGCATCTCTTCATATTCTTCCTTGCCTTCTTTGAAGAAATTTATATTAAGATTTTTTGGTACATTTTAAAACTCATTTTTTCTAAATGTCAAAATTTTTGTATTTTAAGATAATAAACTTTTATCAGAACTGGCTTTCCTAAGTATTTTTTCTTATTCAAGGCCTTAACCATTCACTCTCTTGATATTATCTTCACAGACTTTAAATTTTAATTACTTATGGGAATTATTTTTAATGCTGGCATTGCACAGAGATTCCCACATATCCAAAACTCTAATGCCAAGTTATATACCCATCACCTTAGAAACTAGAGTTTTAAGGCCTAAGATACTACAGCACATAGGGCTTTTTGGGGAGTTATATAAGTTTTGAGTCAACTTTCATTTTCTCTTTCAAAATCAATGTCCAGTTGAGCAGTTGTTCCAACAGCATTAATTTGAAAACATCTATTGTTTGGCTCCTTTGTCAAAGATTGACAATATTTATTTTGAATCTATTTATATAGGCTGTCTGTTATGTTTCACTGATCTATTTGTCTACATTTTCAAACATCACACTATTTTGACCAATTTTATTCCTCAATTTGATTATATCTAGAGTCAATTCTTCTTGATCTTTAGTTACTCATTTGTCTTACAATTATAAATTCTTGATCCTCTATAATATTGAAATACTTATTTGAAGCAACTTAATTCATTTTTTAACTGGACCAGATAGAATTTTTATTATTTTGAGAAACTTACACTCCATCATTACATAAAATTTACATAATTCCAACAATATACAAATTTCTTCTTCCCTCCACATCCTCTCGAACACATACTTTAAGAATGTGACATTGTTTATTATTTTGCCTTTTATTCATTTTATTTTATATCCTCATCTTTTCATAAATTCCTTTGAGAACTATTGTAGTTTAATCTTTATCCTTTAGTAATAATCTGATTTTACACATAATATATTCTTATCAATTTTACATTTAAAATATTTTGGTTTTATCATTTTTATATTAATAATTTTTATTTTGACCAAAGTGGATTACAAATTATTCACAGTAGTATTTCAGGTACATAGTGACATTTAATCAGGGGCATTCCCAGCACCAATGTTGTCCTCCTTCCACCCCTTTTCCCAGCCTGCACCCCATATTGCCCCTCCTTTTCTCCCGGGATGCTAGTATAAGTGGTTCCTTCAGTGTCTGGACTGTTGTAGATTGGGTATCGATTCTGTTGTAGTTGGCTTTGAATTTGGTGCTCAAGTCCGATCATTTTTTATTTCTACTCAATGCTCAAACAACTGTTTGGTCTTGGTGCCCTCTATTGTTTCCCTATCAATTTGTGAGGCAGAGCAAGATGGTTCAAGTTATGTGTTTCTGTTTGAAGCTAAGGAAAAATTAAAGAAAAAGGGGGGCAGGCAAAAATTCAAACAAGCAAAAAATGGAAGGAGTCCTTTTAGAGATTATAAATCTCAGTTTAAGAAAAGAAAGGGAAAAAGGAAGAAAAACATAAAAATAACACAAGAAAAATCAAACACAAAATAAAACAAAACGAAAACAAACAAAAACCTAAAAAGCATCACAGCAATACTGATAACATCCGAACACTAACAACAGTCCTGAAATAAAGACCAATCAAAGCACAGGGAAAAAAAAAGCAAAAAAGGACAAAAAAAAAAAAAAAAAAAAGAAAGAAAAGAAAATGAAAAAGAAAAACAAAACCCCAAAACATAAGCAACAAAATTTATAAAAAAAAATTGAAAAAAATTAATTTGTCCTATATTATTATTTTTTTTGCATAGGCACAGTAAAATATGCATAGATTAGAAATTTTCCTGGCCTAAGAGATGCAGGGTTTCTCTGCCCTTAAAGCATACTGTCATAATTCTAACTATACGCTCCATATATTCTCTTTTACTCTAACCTAGATCCTTTTGTGATGTCTGGAAGTTTTCTGCTCCATTGTGGATGATAAAATCAGGCCTCTGTACCTAGTGATCTTGGTATTTGCACATGTCACAGGATGGAGTCTTTATTTGCAGTTCCAGAAGTTCTGTTCCATCACTGTTGTTTTAATCAGTCTTGTGTAGTTGGTGGTCTTGGTTTTTGCACCTATCCCATGATGAAGCCTAGGATAGAGTCATTATGTTTCTAGAAGTTCTGCTCAGCTGCAGTTCACTCAGTCAGATCTCTGGAATTAGAGATCTTGGTTGTTGTACAGGTCATAGGCCAAAGCCTGGACTAGGGTCTTTTTTATTGGTCCCAGCATAGGTTCTGCCCAGTCATGGTGGTCACAGTCAGTCTTCTGTAGTTAGCAATCTTGGCTTTTGCACTGATCAAAGGATGATGTGTCTTCTGATTTCATCTTATTGTTAGGTGTTGAGATGAGACAGCCTGCTCTTAGACCACTTTGTTGCCATTTCTTCATTTTCAGGATATCATACCAAAACTGGCGTATATTGGTATCAGAGCAGTATTAAGAATATCTCAGAGGGGGTTTGGTTCATTCATTTTTGAGGGTTTTGTGGCACTCCGTTGTGTGAAAATTTTCTAGAAATTTTGTTGTTTTCCTCTTGGGTAATTTTCATCAACTAAAATACTTGAGTATACATTTTATTTTATTTTATTTTATCAGAGATTTATATGCTTTTATTGCTTTATAACTTTTAAAAAATTGTTAACAATGGTTCAGAGTTAAGTGTATCCTCTGCAAGTACTGTGAAGTATAATTCTATTGATTGCTAAGCAGTGAGTGGCATCTTGTTATTCTTATTCTTATAAAAATTTTACTTTTCAGGCAGAGATAAAATCTAGGACTAAGGCAGTAAGTTACCTTGCATACCATCACCTCAAGTTAAAACCCTGGCACTATATGTGGTTCCCTAAATGCCTCCAGAGTGGTTTGGTCCAAATACATATCTTACTATTGAAAAATTTAAAAAATTTCATTGTCATATATTTTTACTCTTTCAACAATCACAAAATAATGGGCTAAAATAGTGGGATAAAATAATGTTTTATGTGATTTACCTTTCATATATCAAGGTTCTCTGTTTTTTTTTAAAAATGATATCTTTATTTAAACACCATGATTACAAACATGTTTGTAGTTGGATTTCAGTCATAAAAAGAACACCCCTTCACCAGTGCAAACTTCCCACCACCAATGCCCCCCCAGCCATTTTCCTTCTCCCCTCCCCCTACCTATATTCGAGACAGGAATTCTATTTCTTTCACTTCCATTGTCATGATAGTTGTTAGTATAGGGCTGGTTCATGATATAAAGCTTATCACAAAGAGTCGTGAGTACAATTAGAAAAATAACTAATTCTGAGTTTTTTACTATTATGCCATAGCCTTCACTTTCCCCACATTTTTCCTTTGTTGTTATTTCGATGATTTGGGATTAAGCTCATGCTAGGGATGTGGTGCTCATAAAATTTGCAACAGTGCTTTTTTTGTTTGTTTGTTTTGGGCCACACCCGGTGATGCTCAGGGATTGCTCCTGGCTTTGAGCTCAGAAGTCGCTCCTGGCTTGGGGGATCGAACCACGGTCCATCCAAGGCTAGCGCAGGCAAGGCAGGCACCTTACCTCTAGTGCCAACGCCCGGCCCCAAAACAGTGCTTAATAGGGGTGGCATTAGTTGGTGTTGGTGTTCTTGGAATTCTGGAGTTTTCTGGGGATTCCTGCATGCTCACAAGAATGACAGTTGCTCACTAGAAGGACACATTTCCTGACTAGAGTGCTTAGTATGTTTTAGTGATTCTTGTTAGGGGTATGATGCTCACACATGTCAATCTGAGGACAGTAAGTCCAGATAGGGCAGAGAAGTGACCACAATGACAATGGTCATGGAAAGTGATCACTCTGGACAAGAACTGGGTGTGAAAAGATGGTATAGTGATATTCTGATTTGCATGAAACCCTTCAATACAATATTGCAAACCATAATGTTTAAAAGGAAAAAAAGGGGCCAGAGCAGTAGCAAAGTAGGTAGAATATTTGCCTTACATGTGGTCAACCCAGGACTTTCCCGGGTTCTATCCCTAAAATCCTATGTGGTCCCTGGCCTCCCTGAAATAATTTCTGACTGCAGTCAGTAGTAACTCCAGGGTGCCACTGGGTGTGGTCCAAAAACAACAATAACTACAAAAAAAATCCCACCAAAAGTAAGTTAAAGGAAAACAATGAGAGAGAGAGAGAGAGAGAGAGAGAGAGAGAGAGAGAGAGAGAGAGAGAGAGAGAGAGAGAGAGAAATTTGTCACTTAAGTAGTACTGGAGGCATTGGTGGCCAAAATTTATACTGGTGAAGGGTGTTGTACATTATATAATTGAAATTCAATCATGAACAGCTTTCTAACTGAGAAATAAGTGAAAGCTACATTATGAACAAACTTATAGAACCATAGTCTAATCTTTCAAACCTGTGCCTTCTAGTCAGTATTATGAAGTGCCAATATTTAGAACCTAGAAATTAATCTGTGATATTCTAACTAGTGAACTTAATCTTAGGTGAAATTTCTCTCTTTTTTCTATATTCTCTTATTTTTATTCTATGTCCTCATTTTTCTTAAATCCTCTTAAGCAAGCTCTTCCTTGACATGTTGGAATTTGGTATTTGTAGTAATCTGCCTCCAGCTATTTTTACAAGGCAAATCCTATGTCTTTGTAATTGATCATGTTGTGTGTGTGTGTGTGTGTGTGTGTGTGTGTGTGTGTGTGTGAGTGTATGTGTGTGTCTTCTCCCCTCTGTTTATATCACTTATATATGTAGAAAGTTAGGTTATACCCTTTGTTTTTTTATGCTCAGAAATGATATATTTTTATAAAAAAATTAGTCAGCACCAAGTTTTTACTTTAATTATGATAACTAATATTTATCAATTATTTAAAATTAATATATGTTTTAAACATTTGCAATTATGAGCAGTTTTTCACAAACAGTTGATAAAAAAGAAGCCTAAAATTTGTCAATAGCCAAGACCAATGATAATAAAGATGCAGAAAAACTGTAACTTTGACTATAAATCTGTTGTTCCAGGTTAATATGTCTCTCATGGTTTAGACACTAAATTGAACACATAATATTTTTGTAATTGCTATATTTTAAGATCAAAATTCTAACTGCTAATTTTTCTATTTACAATAGTTCACCTTGGCTTTGAGCTTGTTTTTTTTTCTCCACCATATGGATAAATATCACTCTTAAATTTTTATTTGTGCAAACATAAATAACAGAAAACATTTATTAAGATTTATTGAAAAAAGAATATGTAACCTCAAGTTCTTTACCAGTACATTTTTACTGAATTTTAGTCAGTAGTTATGATAATATGAAGCATGAAATAGCAACTAGAACTTTGCAAACCAAGAATTATAATGATTTGTTTACTTGGAAAAATATTTAATTTGTCTCAAGTTGAAACTAAGAAGCCTGCCTGAGTATAATTTTATTTATTCATTCCAAACATAATATTGAAAAGTACCATCTCTTGTCACTTACTAATCTTTCAGTCTCTGCTTTTATGTTTAATTTATTATTGATTTGTGACTTATTTTCCTTTTACTGTTGAAAATGGATTGAAGTAAAAATAATGATTTGCTTTTATTGCCAGACAAGATGCTAGATGTCATCTTTGCCAAGTTTACAGTTTAGAATTAGCAGCATGTCTTAATAAATAGTTTAATAAAAACACAAAATAAAAATGAACATGTCAAAATGCTTACTTTTTACCATGTAATCATTGGTTCTTACTAAACTAAATCAAAGAACATTTCACTTAAGTTTCCATAATGGCAAACAAATGTTATGACTAGTGGCAAACCCACATAGGAAACACTGTATGTTTCAAAAAAATAAAAAGAATTCACTTGTAGTCAAAACAGTGTTCATCATACAGCTGTCCAAGAGAATCTGACAGCTAGTGCTTTTTGTTTTATCTGCATTGCACTGATTAAAACAAAATATTAATTTTGTATTCAATTATTGTCACATATAATTCTCCCCAGTTAGATATGAAATCCACCATCTATAGTTAGAGATATATCTATAGTTAGGGATATTTTGGTAGAAAATAATTACTATTTTCTGTTTTATTATATATATGTATATATATTTGTTTAATTATATATATGTATATATATTTGTCATGGAGACATACCTCACAGTATGTAGGGTTGACTTCTTGCCTTGCACTCATGAATTACTTCTGGCAGGCTCAAGAGACCATATAGGATGCCATGTAGGATGTAGCCACATTGGCTGCATGCAGTACAACCACCCTATTTATTTACCTGTCAAATCCATCTCTTGCCATTTTAAAAACCCAGGTGAACACTCACAAAACAATTGATTTAATTTATAAAGTTGTTCAGAACTTTGCCTAGTAAAATAGAACATTATTTCATGTACTTAAGAGACTACTACATGCTTAATTTCTGATTTTGAAAACCCATGTATTATAATTTCTGTTTCCATGAAAAAATTATTGTATTGTTTCCCTATTATATTTTTTGTCTAATTTTTCGTGAGCCACATCTAGTCATGATCAGGGATTTACAATGTTCCTGTAATAGGGCCCGGAGAGATAGCACACAGCGGCGTTTGCCTTGCAAGCAGCCGATCCAGGACCAAAGGTGGTTGGTTCAAATCCCGGTGTCCCATATTGTCCTCCGTGCCTGCCAGGAGCTATTTCTGAGCAGACAGCCAGGAGTAACCCCTGAGCAATGCCAGGTGTGGCCCCAAAACAAACAAACAAACAAACAAAAACAATGTTCCTGTAATAGAGGACCACTTCGGAAGAACTCTGGGGACAATATACAGTACTAAGTATAAAACCCAGGGATGCAAAGAAAGTACTTTACTTGCTTTAGTTCTTCATTTATACCTTTCATGTATTGTGAGAGGTATTTAAGATGACTCATTTATGTATGTTATAACTTGTGAAGCTCAAAGATATTAAAGAAAAAAACTAATAGAAATATAATAAAATATATTTCATTTTAATATATTCAGTTCTTCATATAGCTAATGAAAATTTGCCTTAACTTTTATTTGTAGTGCTCACTACTGAGGGAATTAGTCTACATTTATTCATTACTGATGGAATTATTCTACATTTAATCATGTTTTATAAGTAACTAAAAATCAGAATGCGATTTCATAAGACTATTACCTCCATTTCTTCACTACTACAGTCCTAAAACTAAGCATGGAAATATTACACAATGATAACGCAACAATTATTTGTTGTACTGGGAAGAATATATGAAAGTCACAATGCTAGGTTTTTTTAGAGCAATAATTTAGTTACAGTAATGTGTAGTTATCATAGATATCTTTTCACTTGATATTCTGACAAAACATCAGATGACAGCTTTTTAAAAAATAATGCATTTGGATATATATTTGACAAAAATGCAATGGTAACAAATAGGTTTTTGAATTACTACCTATTGAAATAAATTAGGATCAAAAAATTACCTTGGTATAAATTTACAGCTGGAGCCACAAATGCATGACTGATTAAATTATAAATCAAGTAAGAAAATGAAACCTTTAAGATGTTCTTATCATCAGTTAGATTCCATGTTTCAACTCTCATTGGCATTTACATTCCTTTTTGTATCAGTCTTTTCTGCCAAAGTCCTTGGGTGATAACACTGAATAATAATTTAGAGAGCAGAATTTGAAAGCAGATGTCCTGGATGCAAACCTCATGAAAGATCTTTTACCTTTTTCTAATTTACTTTCTCTACATTTTAGTTGGTTGGAAAACAATAGTACAAACTGCTAGAGTTATGAAATGCAAATGATTTAACACATACAGTGTGTTTAGAGCAGTACCTGATAAAAATCAAGTGTGAATTATCAGATAATTAATTACATCATTATGATTATTATAATTGTCCAAATTATCATAATTATTGTCAAAATTATCAGGATTAGAACAATCAAAATCATAATTATACATTTATGTTCATATAAGTATGAATTATCAGATAGTTTATACAATAACCAATAATGTAATTTTCTTATTGTATTAATTATGGGAACTAACATATTCCACATGATTCTGTATATTTTTAAGGGGGTTGCATTTGCTTCTATATCTATTACAACACAGCAAAATAGCTGCTGCACTATTGTATTCTTATGACATTCTTTTCTTTGGACCCTTCTTGTTGGCTATTTACACAGGTTCACACTTCTCCAATCTGTTTCAAAAGGAGAAACACATCCGAATCCCCTCTAGCAATTGCCCTATCTCTTATCTGTATCTTTCTCTTCCTCTTTATAACTGCTTTAAAGAATGGCTGAAGGATGCCTGCCAACAATATCTTAGAACACTTCAAAGCTTAAAAAGAACATCTATGCCTCTAAGTAGAACAACAGGAACAGGAGGGACCTGGGGCACATTGTTGTACTATGATCTGATAACCCATTATATCCTTTTCTTTATTCATCTTCTATTAAAAGCTGCATCATCTTACAAAATAAAAAGGTAGCTGCTTTATTCTTCTCACTCATCTAGAAACCACATGCTAAAATATATCTATATGCTTCTTTAGCTTCAGTGAACATTGTCAGGTCAACAAATTCTAAATACAAAACTGGAGATCCACTGTTACACTAAATATCTTGTACTCTTGGTGCTTCTGGCCCCACTCCCCAACCAAGAACCAAGGGAACTGTCCAGGAACAGGCCAGGTGCTTCTGCATTCCACCCCCTACCAGGGACTTAGAGAACTCTCCAGGACCAGGCCAGTTGTGTCTGTGCCCCACCCCCTACCCCAGACTGAGGGAACTCTACTCCAGACACAGGAACCAACCACAGACCAGAACAGCAGACCACATTATTAAACAACTCAAAATTCCAACATTGAAATCCACTACATGCAAAGAAATATGGGTAAACTAAGGAAAACACTAGCAGCTGGGGAATTAGAGAGAAATCCTAGCAAGTTTCCAAGCCCACCAAAATGCAGGAGCCAAATAAACGAGGACCTAAAAGTGGCAATGAATGTCCTAGAAATAGAAATTAAGGAATCACTGGCCCACGAAATTAGAGAAATCTATAGAACAATTTAACCAACTCAAAGAACAACTTTTACAGAAGATGAGAGAATCCATACATATGGAATCAAGGGAAATAAAAACATGGTATTGAAAAGGGAAATCAGCCCCCCCCCACCAACCTTGGTGGGTGCCCCGCCCTTTAGGGAAGTTGTCACGGCTTTGGCCCCACCCTTAAGGAAGTCGTCACTGCCTCGGCCCCACCTCTAACGAATCATTGGTGTTATCGTAGTGGAAGTCCAGCCCTCAAGGACTCTTCTTCCCCTCCCACTTCCCATCCTATATAAGGGGGTGACGAGGGACCCACGAGGTCTCTGGTCCCCTTTCTATTCTGGGGGAACTTTGACCCTGGCCATTTGACTGGTCAGTATTAAAGCACTTTTTTAAAGCATCTGCTAGAACTCATAAGCCTCTTCATTTCTCTGCGCCGGGTAACTAAATTAGGACTTTCGAACTTTTCATTTTGGCGAGCCACCAGGAGTCCTCACTCATTCTGCCCGGCACAAAGCTATGAAAAGGTGTCTGGTGAGTTCTGATGTGTGTATGTGTGTGTGTGAGCACGCTTTGCTTCGTGTCTGTCTTAGTCTGAGATTATGTTGTATTCTGTGTCCAGTGGGAAGCTAGCTTTGTGGTGGTTTGGCAAATGTTATGAGCTCTTTGCTCGATGTGGAAACCGAGTAGAAGCAGACTTTGTTTCATAGGGGGGTTAAAGTCCCCCCGGGTGACTAAGGAATCTTCCACCTGATGCGTTTCCAGGTGTGTGTGGTTCCCCATCTGATGCGTATACCAGATGGGCAAGAGGTTGACGAACTTTGGCTGCTTAGGTCACGACCCTGGTGGTACCCCAGGGGTTTAGTAAGAGCAGCTGGAAGACGTTCCGAGCTGCTGAAGAGGTTGTCTGTCTGTGATTTTTGGAGCTCAAGAACTTGGTCATTGGCATAGTTGTCTGTCTAGGATTTATTGTGGAATGCAGAGATTACTTGAACGCATTTTGCTTGGTTATTTGTGGCGCCACGCTGTCTGTTTGTCTGTCTGTTTCTTGTCTGTGTGTTCTATGTTTTTTTTTTTGGTCTGACCACGGGACGCAAGCCCGACCCCCTCTCAAGGGCCGACCCCTGGGGAAAGGGGCCGACCGCCGGTGAGCCCGCGTCTCCCTCGCCCGTCAGTCGTCCCAGCAGCGAAACGCGCAACCCCCGCCGCCCGCGGCGCGGCGAGAGGGCGCCCGAAACCCGCCTAACCCGCTCCCCACCCAACCAGGAAGCTGGCGCATACAAGGTCCACGCTAGGGACTTGGCGGGGGGGGGGGGGTGTTGGAAATTGCAAATCCCAGATTTCTCAAATGGCCATCGGGAATAAATTTTCCTGGAGAATTTCTGAACTTTGCAATTCCCCAACTATCCTGCCATGCGTTCAGGCCAAAAAGAGCAACTGGCCGTTTTTTTTCTAGCCGAAAAAAAAAAAATGCTTTTTAACTCACCACGTGGTGAAGAAATTCACCACGCCCCAGGGCAAACTATTGTCCTCCTAGCCTCACCTGGCTGAGGAATGTAGGTCATTTACATATCAAAGAAAAATCTAGCAAATGGTTTGAAAGTCAAAAAAAAAATTTTTTTTAAGCATTTAAATTTCTAACTTAAAGGTTTCTTAAAAAAATTAATAAGAAAATGTTGCAAATTACTGTTGTTATTTTTGTTTGTTTTTCGGTGCACGTGAAAATTTTTAGCAGCGAAACCACTGCAAAAAAATGAGTGGCGAAGCTTAAAAAAAAAAAAAAAAAAGGGGGAGAAAAAAGAGAAGGAGCCGAATGGTAGGGCGTTTGCCTTGCATGCAGAAAGAAAAGTGGTGTAAAATGTGTAATAAAAATGTGTATAATCAATCTAAATAATTATTAATATGTCTCTAGGTTAAAAAAAATGTAAATGTTTTTAAGCATGTTCTACCAAAAGTAGTAAGTATTCATTCTTTCTGGTTTTCAACATTAATTTGTGTAACGTAAATTCCTGGTGTTTTCTGTTTAGAAAACTAAGTGAATTTCTATATTTAGAATTAAGCATAATTAAAATATTATTTTGCAATTTTTCATTATATGTTACCAAGAACATTAATATTTGTATCACAGGAGGTTTTATAAAATTGGTCATGGTTTTATTTAAAAATGTATAAAATGTTTCGTTGCAGAAAAAAAATTCTAAAATTATCTAAGTAATTTAAGTAATATTTGCTTTTTCTCTTCTCCCAGAACCTTTTAGTACCATTTATGTCATGGCATCATGTTGCTTTGCACAGAATACAAGCAAATGGCTTTTCTCTCTGCATGGGGAGTAGTCCTCATGCAAACAGAAAATCAAAAAAATTAGTAAGGGAACCCCAAAGCCCTCTTTCAGAGGAATAATTGGAGTTGAGGCGGTGTGACAAGCAGGCACCGGCGAGAAACTGAAATAAATGGCCTGAGTAAGGAAATTGAAGATTTTCCTAGAAGATTATCACAGCCTGTGGGCCCTGCTCTCTCCCTCAAGCTCAGAAGAGAATTCGAGGTCAGTCTCTTCCAAACCTGGAGAGGAGTGGAACAGACAAGTCACCTCTAAAAATTCCTGCAGAGGGTGAGATGCCCAGCCAGAAGAACCTCATGCTGAACCGACCAACTCATCAGCCAAACCTGAGTGACTGTGAAAAACCTGCAGTGTCCACAACCTATCCTCAGAAAAGCTCTGTAAGTAATGGGGGTGCCCCAGATGGAGATTTCTCCAACAGTGCTGTATATGTGCAAAGAAAAAAGCCAAGTTATTCAAATACCGGGTAAGGTACAAGGTAAAGGTGGAGAGAAAAACCATTTTTGGTAGCTAATTAAAATTCTAGTGGGCCTAATTTAAAACCCACTTCTTTGAAGTAACTTATGTAAAAATGCTCTTACTAGTTGTATTAAACCAAATCATAAATTGTAAATGCAAATGTTAGTCTAACTGAAGTAACTCAAAACTGTGTTTATTCATAATGCTATAATGCTTTGTTTTCTGTTAATTAATTTGTGCTATCATTACAGACAATAAGAACAGCTGTGCCATTCAAGTTGTGCTATTTACTGCTCCAAGGCCTGAGTGGGTTAAGTAATATTCCCCTGTATAATTAATCTAATCCTTTTCAGGTGTTAAAACTGTAAAAGTAAACCAGTTAACTGCTCCTTTAGGGAAATATGAGATTTCACCCTATCTAGAGATTGAAACTGCAGTCCCCTGTCAGCCTGAAGTAGCTACAGAAGATTGATCTTCGACCACGTTCCCTCTAATAACTTCTAGGGTAATGAAATCTCTAAAGCAAAATGGTCATCAAAGAAAAAAAAAACTATAAGGGGAAAATAAAGGCCGCAGAAATTAATAAGCCAAGTTAACTACTAAGAATAACATTATGCCTATCTATCCCAGAGGTTAAAGCAGGTAGCAAAAATTATGCTTCTCTTGGTAATGTTAAAAAGTAAAACAGTCATTAATAAAAATAAAATTTCTTCATCTCTGTCTAACCCAGTGCAGGAAAGGCAACTGAAGTTTAGGGCTCTCTACCCCAACAGCTGTTTAAGTTGCAGAAATGAAGAAAAGAAAGCAGAAACCTCCTTATTTTCGTTGTGAAATTCACAGCCTATGTGAGAAGAACTGCTGTCAAGGTGAACTGCATGCTTCCTGGGTTCACGCCTTCCATCTAAAACCTGAAAAGTGAAGCACACTAAGGATCCTCTCAAGATACGGGTCCGGCGGGCACACTTCAGCCCTAATGCACTCACTAACTCTAAAAATGCTCTCCCTGGCACTTGCTAAGGAAGGGCTCGAACTGCTTACCTCCGGTCCTCTACTTCCCATGTGTGTGTTTGGGGGGCCAGAATGGGTGTGTAAAGCAAAACCTCAGCCTTTGCCTCCCTCTTGGGGGTGGGGGGAAAATTGGCCTCTGGCTGTCCCTGTCTGACTAGGTAATCTAACCTTTGCTTCTTCTAGCTGTACTTATCTCAAAAGGTAATCCCGTTTAGCTTCAAATCTTCTGTTTGCTATTCATAACAGCACCAAATCTGTAAACCTGGGTCAGGTAAAAGGTACTCAGTGCTTAGAAGTCCTGCCTGATCCCTCTAGCCCAGGGTATTTACCTCCGAAACGGATATAAATATGTGGTAAAAATTTGGCTTATGCATCCCAGCATTAGTGCTCCCCAACATTAACATCATCCCAGGAACAGAGCCCATCCCTCTGCCTAGCATACATTTCTTAGGCACTCCTAGGTCTGAGCACTCTACTGGTAGGGCTCAGAAGTTGCAGGTAAATTGGTAACTAGAACTAGCAGGGCTAAACAGAAATAACAAACTCTCACAAAAGTTAATTTCAAATGTGTAAAACAAAATCAAGCACCATCAAGAGTAGCTGGCCAAGATAAAAAGCTATTAAATGGTCCCTTATGGTCTTTATGAAATGTAATTCTCCCCTATCTAATACTCCTACTGGGGCCCCTCCTAAGCCTTTTTACTTCTGGTAGCCATTGGCCCATGCAGGGTTAGCTCATGCAAATAATTATAACCAGTAATATCAAAAAGTAAAGGCCCCAAATCACATTGGCTTCTAGGATTAGAAGCCTCCAGTACAAGAAGTGGGGATTGAAAAGGGAAATCAGCCCCCCCCCACCAACCTTGGTGGGTGCCCCGCCCTTTAGGGAAGTTGTCACGGCTTTGGCCCCACCCTTAAGGAAGTCGTCACTGCCTCGGCCCCACCTCTAACGAATCATTGGTGTTATCGTAGCGGAAGTCCAGCCCTCAAGGACTCTTCTTCCCCTCCCACTTCCCATCCTATATAAGGGGGTGACGAGGGACCCACGAGGTCTCTGGTCCCCTTTCTATTCTGGGGGAACTTTGACCCTGGCCATTTGACTGGTCAGTATTAAAGCACTTTTTTAAAGCATCTGCTAGAACTCATAAGCCTCTTCATTTCTTTGCGCCGGGCAGCTAAAATTAGGACTTCCGGACCTTTCAGTATCAATCCATAATAGCAGAATTACACACTTGGAAGAGTGCATAGAGGAACAATGACAAGGAAGTCAATAAAGAAACAAAAGACAAAACATTGAAAGAAAATGTTAAATATCTAATGAATAAAAACAATAGAAATAACCTATGAATTTTAGTAATATCAGAAGAGGAGGAAAAAGAGAAAAGGAAGGACAAGTAGTGAAGGAAATAATAGCAGAAAAAATTTTCCACACTCTGGGAAAGAGGCATCTGTAAAAACCCAGGAGGTGAGAATACCTAATAGATCATAACAGACCAACACCAAGACATATCGTAATCCAAATGGCAAACAACAAAGAGAGAGATGAATTCCTTAAAGCTGTCCGGTCCAAGGATTCCAAATTCTGCTCCGTTGCGGAGAAATGAAGGGAGATCAACTCAAGCAAACGCTCAGGTGGATTCTTTTATTCTGGTACCAGGATCTACAGCTTCCTCCCACAGAGCAAAGCCAGAAAGACCGCGTGCTACGGCTGGTTCCCCCTTATATAAGATGGGAAATGGGAGGGGAAGGAAGTAGAATGATGCACTTCCTTGAGGGCTGGGCTTCCACCATGATAACACAGATCATTGGGTGAGGTAGGGGTAGAGGCGGGACTTCCGCCACAATAACGCAGACCATTGGTGAGGTAGGGCTTCCGGCACGATAGCGCGGATCATTGGGTGAGGTAGGGGTAAAGGCGGGACTTCCTTTTCACTAGACGCAAGCTTGTAAACATGTGGTCCTTTCCTAAGTAAAACCTGGCGTGGGTTTTATTCCTTTTCATCTCCCCACTTCTTGTAGTAAAACTTCTAATCCTAGAAGTCAATGTGGTCAGGGGCCTCCACTTCCTGATATTCCTGGTCAAAATTATCTGCATGAGCTAATTCTTGATATTGTTGACGTAATACCATAAGTTTAACGTCCCCAACCTGGGCTCGTATGAACGCAGTGATCCGATTGATTATGCATGGACCAATGGCTACCAGAAGTAAAAGGCTCAGAAGGGGTCCCAATAGGGGCATTAGATAGGGGAGAATCCCACCCCATAAGGACCATAAGGGACCATCTAATAGCTCTTTTCTTCTTTGGGCAAGCTCCTCTTGATGGTGTCTGATCCTGTCTCGCACTATTCCTGACTTGTTAGTATAGAAACAACATTTTTCTTGCAAGGCCACACAAAGTCCTCCTTGCTCTGCCAAGATCAAATCTAACCCCCGCCTATTTTGTAATACCACTTCAGCCACGGAGTCAAGCTGGTCCAGCACATCATTAATGGAATTATATACTGTCTCCACATCTGAAATTAATTTTTGCGAGAGTTTGTTATATTTGTCTATTGATATGGCTAGCCCTGCGCTTCCGGTTGCTAGTCCACCCGCTACCCCTAGCCCTACCAGTAGGGGCAGGAACACTATAGCTCATCGAGACCATCGGGTGCCGCCTAAGAGATCTATGCTAGGCAAGGGGATGGACTCTGTCCCCGGGATGATGTCAATGTTGGGGAGCACTAATATTCCGGTCCAGTTCTGGGGAAAAAGAGAGTAAGCCAAATTTCCACCACATATCCATGCCCGTCCCGGAGGTAAACACCCTGGGCTAGAGGGAGCAGGTAGGACTTCTGAACACGGAGTAGCCCCTACCTGACCCAGGTCTACAGATTCGGTGCTGTTATGCGAATAGCAAACAGATGATTCAAAGCTAAAAGGGACTACCTTAAAGGGTTTGACATAGGTACAGCTAGAAGAAGCAAAGGTTAGATTACCTAGTTGGACAGGGATAGCCAAAGGCCAATTTTCCCCCATTCTCATACAAAGCCAACAATCAGCAGCTAGAGTAGGGTTAGAGAAATTAAGAAGTTTGTGAGTTTCTTCTAGGATGCCATGAGTATTTGGATCTAACTTCTCAGCAGGCATCCGGGGTCGGAGGGAGGGGTGCCGAGGCCACTTAGGCATTTTAGTCTCCACTTCCTTTGTAGCCCAGTCTATGGCCTTCTTTTCTCTTTCCTGGTCTGTTGGCCCTCCACCATCCGAGATGTGAATGGGCGCCTTTAGGGGCCAGCAGACCAAGTCTCCCACTTCAGCCATGCAACTTGCGGCTCCATAGGGAGATCTATAGCTACTAACTGTCCATTTCCCTCCTATGCTCCCCTTGTAAGTTTCAGTGAGTCTGGCCACCAGATATGCCCGGTTATTTTTGGTACACTCTCGATACTCCCGATAGCACCGGGAGTGAACTTGAGTAAGCTCCACACATCCAGCAGGGCATTTCCCCCCCGAAGAGGGAGGCAAGGGTTGAGGTTTTTCTCTACACACCCATTCTGGTTTCCCCCCCCCCCCTTGGGAAGAAGTAGGGGACTGGAGGTAAGCAATTCTAGTTCCACAGTCTACTGCTCGAGTGTACAGGAGCCTACTGTTGAGTTGATAGCCTCCCATACAGTCACAGGGGTTTCCAAATAGTTTTTTTACCAGTTCTTCTGGGCTTATGGGCTCATCGAGTCCTCCTTCAGCCAGTGCCAGGAGGAGCATTGTTAGAGTCAGAGGGCATATCAGGGCTAGAGTGCGTTCGCCGGACTCGAATCTTGAGAGGATTCTCGGTGCGCTCCACTTTCCACTCATTACGGTTGAGGTCAGCAGGGGCAGGTTTCAGATGGGAGGCGTGAACCCAGGAAGCAATGCCGTCCACCTTAACAGCAGTAGGGGTGATCAGAAGGACGACATAAGGTCCCTTCCACCGAGGCTCCAGTGTCTGCGAGTGATGCCGCCTCACCAGGACCTGGTCTCCTGGCTTGAAGGGATGTGGCACCGTCAATTCTCCGGGTTCATATGCCTGTCTGAGTTCTTTCCAGACTTGGCTTTGTAGGGCAGCGATGGCGGCCAGCCGAGCTGCTAAGGGAGTGGAGGGGGGAGAGAAAACATCATAAGGCTCAAAAAGCATTCGCACCGGGGGGGGGGGGGGGAAGCACCATACAACACTTCAAAAGGAGTTAGTTTACACAAAGAGGGCAAAGGGGTATTCCTAGCCCTGAAGAGGGCAGAAGGTAGGAGGGTAGTCCAGTCCCCTATGCCAGTCTCTAGAGATAATTTGGTTAAAGTCTCCTTAATAGATCTGTTCATCCTTTCTACCTGCCCTGAGCTCTGCGGGCGATACGAACAGTGTAATTTCCAATTTATGCCCAGGGTCTTGGCTAATCCCTGACTTACCTGGGCCACAAAAGCTGGTCCGTTGTCTGACCCAATTACCTGAGGAAGTCCAAACCTGGGGAAGATGCCATCTAATATCTTCTTAGCCACCACCTGGGCTGTTTCCTTCTTGCATGGGTAGGCTTCCACCCATCCTGAAAATGTATCTACAAGGACTAGCAAATACTTTAGTCCATATTTGGCAGGCTTGATTTCAGTGAAATCAATCTCCCAATGTTGGCCTGGTCTCTCCCCTCTCAGTCTCTTTCCGGTTCCCATCTTAGTAGGATAGGCATTTACCAGTTGACAAGGTTGGCAGGACCTTACAATTTTTTCGGCCATTTCCTTTAGCCTCTCTGGTTTTGGTACCTGAGACCATTCCTTAATTAACTCCATCATTTTTCTGGCCCCTAAGTGGGTGAGTTGGTGAAGAGTTTGCAGATACTGATTTACCTCTGGTTCTTCAGAAAGGGAGTCTACAGTTGACACTGGTGGGAGGTTGTCGGGTTCAGTAACAATAAGTGCAGGGATCTCCTTCATGCGGGATGCCGCTGCCTTTGCTGCTTCATCAGCTCTTCTGTTTCCGGACGCGACGGTTTCCTTTCCCGTTTGATGACCTGGACAGTGAACTATCGCCAGTTCTTTGGGTAGGAGAAGAGCAGATAAAAGACGCAATATCTCTTCTTTGTGTTTAATTTCCTTTCCTGCAGATGTCAGGAGTCCCCTCCTTTGGTAGATAGCGCCATGGACATGGGCAGTTCCGAAAGCATATCTGCTATCTGTGTAGATGGTTGCCCTTTTTCCTGCTGCCATTTCCAGTGCTCTGGTAAGGACTATCAACTCAGCTCGCTGAGCAGAGGTCCCCTCTTTCAGGCATTTGGACCAGATAACGTCATGATCACTCACCACTGCAGCCCCAGCTCGTCTCTCTCCATCTTGGAGAAAACTACTTCCGTCTGTGTACCATATGACATCAGGGTTCTTTAATGGCTGGTCCTGTAGGTCCCTTCTCAGCCCACTCTCTTCAGCCAGCAAATCCTGGCAGTTATGCAACACTGGGTTCTCTGACTCTTCAGGGAGCAGGGTGGCCGGGTTGAGAATCACAGGTAGGCCGATAGTTATTCTGCCTTTGTCTAGAAGGATGCTCTGATAGTGGGTAATACGGGCATTTGAGAGCCAACGGTCGGGGGGCTGTCGAATTATACTTTTCAGAGCATGAGGGGCTATTATAGTCAGCTTTTGTCCCAAGGAAATTTTATCTGCATCCTTTACCAGAAGTGCAGCTGCGGCTATTGCCCTCAAACATTTAGGCCACCCACTGGCCACTGGGTCTAGTTTCTTTGATAGGTAGGCAACCGGCCTTTTCCACGGACCTAGCGTCTGTGTCAGCACTCCCCTTGCCATTCCCCCTTTCTTTTCTAGATATAAGGTAAAAGGCCTGCTAGCATCAGGGAGGGCCAGGGCTGGGGCTGTGAGCAGAGCTGTTTTGATAGAGTCAAACGCCCTTTGGCATTCATGGGTCCACTCAAACTTGGCATCCCCTTTTGTGAGGGGGTACAGTGGGGCTGCCAGGTTGGCGAAACCAGGGATCCAGAGGCGGCAGAAACCTGCCGTCCCCAGAAACTCACGTAACTGCCGGCAAGTAGTAGGTGCAGGGATCTGTGCCACGACCTTCTTCCGGGCCTCCGTCAGCCATCGTTTTCCCCCTCGTAGCATGTATCCCAGAAACGTCACCTCTCTCTGGCACAGCTGCGCCTTCTTAGCTGATGCTCTATACCCTAGCCGAGCAAGTTCCTTCAGCAGGTTATGGGTGGCCTGCTTGCAATCTTCTTCAGTTTTTCGTGCAATCAAAATATCGTCCACATACTGGAGCAGGGTTACCTGGGGGTGCTGGCTGCGGAAGAGACTTAAGTCTTGGTGCAAGGCCTCATCAAAGATGGTAGGGGAGTTCTTAAATCCCTGAGGCAATCTGGTCCAGGTTAGTTGGCCTGAAACTCCTGCCTCAGGATCACTCCACTCAAAAGCAAATAAGGGTTGACTGGCTGGATGTAGGGACAGGCAGAAGAAAGCGTCTTTTAAGTCCAATACAGTATACCATACTCTTTCAGGACTTAAGGTGCTGAGAAGATTGTATGGGTTTGGCACAGTGGGATGGATGACTTCCACCTGACTGTTAACTGCCCTTAGGTCCTGTACTGGCCGATAGTCCCCAGTTCCAGGCTTCTTAACTGGGAGTAATGGAGTATTCCAGGCTGACTGACATTTTACTAAGACCCCTTGTTGGAGAAGTTTCCGGATATGAGGAGTTATGCCTTTCTTCGCTTCCTGACTCATGGGGTACTGCCTAACTCTCACAGGGACAGCAGTAGTTTTTAACTCTACCACTACTGGAGCCTGTAAGGTAGACAATCCCAGTCCAGCAGTTTTGGCCCAAGCTTCTGGAACTAGTCTCAACCAAAAGTCGGTGTCTTGGCTTTCAACTGGCAAGGGGTCATTTGTAAATAGTCTATATTCATCCTCAGCCCTGATGGTCAGGACGGAGGTGGTAAGTGGTTGAACACTGGGATTAAGAAAAGCAATTTCTGGACCAGTTTCTTCAAAAGTTATCTGGGCTCTGAGTTTGGTTAGCAAGTCTCGTCCCATTAGAGGTGAGGGGCAGTTTGGTATGACCAGGAAAGAATGCTTGATTTCTCCTTTCCCCAAGTCCATAGTCCGGGAAGTAGTCCAGGAACGATAGCTACTTCCATTTGCTCCTTGTACTAAGGATTGCTTACTAGAGAGGGGTCCCAAAGGTTTCTTTAGGACCGAGTATACTGCCCCTGTGTCAAGTTCAAAGTCTATGTGAGTCCCCTCCACCTTAAATTTAGCCCTGAGCTCCCGGAGGGGGTTGGAGCCCTGACCCCCCTATTCAGATTCAAGGGCCAGGGTCCTTGAAGGTTGAGGGGATCGTGGGGGTTGGGTGCTACGAGGGGATCGTGGGGGTTGGGTGCATTCCCGAGCCCAGTGCCCCCTCTGGCGGCAGCGAGCGCATTGGTCCTTGTTCAGGGGTCGGCGTCTTCGTGGGCCCAGGTCCCTACCTTTCTGACCTGTGCTAGATCTGTCTACTGCTACTGCCAAGACCCTTGCCAGTTCCTTACTCCTTCTTCTGTCCTTTCATTCTTCCCTCCTCTCTCTCTCTTCCCTCTCTTTCTCCTCTGCTTCTCTCCTTTCTCTGTCTCTCTTCTCCTGCCACTCTCTTCTCTCCTTTTCTAGTCACTCCTCTCTTTCTTCCTTTGTTTCTCTCTTACTGAACACTTTCTCAGCCTCCTTTACTAGGTCTTGTAAAGTCTTTCCCTGGATATCCTCCAGCCTCTGGAGTTTCTTTCTAATATCTGCTGCTGACTGTCCTACAAAAGCCATAATGACTGAAGCCTGATGAGTTTCGGAGGTTGGATCGAAAGGAGTATACCTCCTATAGGCTTCCATCAGCCTTTCTAGAAAAACCCCGGGAGGCTCATCGGGTCCTTGTATTACCTCTTTTACCTTGGCTAGGTTTGTGGGCTTTCTAGCCGCTTCCTGGAGACCTCTCATGAGAGTCTGGCAATAGGTGGACAGATTCCCCCTACCTTTATATGTGTTGGGGTCCCAATCTGGTCTCCGCAAGGGGAAAGAGTCATCAATAACATCAGGTCTGGTTGTCACCAAACCATCTAATCCTATCACATTTTTCCGGGCTGCTGCCAAAATGCGGTCCTGTTCTTCAGTAGTGAACAGGGTACGAAGCAGCTGCTGGCAGTCGTCCCAAGTAGGCTGGTGGGTGTTCATCAGAGAATCTAAAAGATTAATTAACCTAGTGGGGTCTTCAGAGAAAGAGGGATGGTTAAGCTTCCAGTTATAAAGGTCAGACGTGGGGAAGGGCCAATACTGGAGGGCAGGCATCTCCCCCCCCTCCCATCGTCCATCATGGGCCCTACTGGCCTCAGCGGCATGATTGGCAAAGCTCCAAATGTCGAATCTCTTTGCCTGCTGCGGGTTCCCGCAGCTGGCCCTGCTCGCTTGCTCTCATCCGGCAAGGACTCTGGGGATGATGGAGGCAAGCAAGTTGCTCCTCCCCCTCCCCCCTGGAGCACGTGAGAAGCTGCTCCTTCCCCTCCCCCCTGCAGCACATGGGAAGTTGCTCCTCCCCCAGCCCCCTGGAGCACGTGGGAAGCCGCTCCTCCCCCAGCCCCCTGGAGCACGTGGGAAGCTGCTCCTTCCCCTCTCCCCTGCAGCACATGGGAAGGCTGAGAAGCTAAGGAGGGATCTGATGGGGAACGGGATTTTGCAGTCACCTCCCCTTCTGGAGCGGAAGGGGTGCGAGCAGATGGGTTGTAAGGGGGGGGTTCATAGAGAAGTAGGTCCGTAGTGTCAGGGTAAATGCGGGGCACAGCTCGCTCCTCTTTAGGCTGTGACTCCGATTCCCTTTTCTCCTTCATGGGTAGGATCGTAGGCTCCAAAAGCGGCTGTAAAGAAGAAGGTTTAGGGGGGGGAAGGAATGGCCGCACCCAGTCAGGGGGACTGGTACAGAGGTCCTCCCACATGAGAATGTAGGGTTCTTGATCAGGATGTCCATGCGGCCCCGGTCGGTACACGATGTCTCTCACTCTGCGAACTAGGGAAATATAAAAAGACCCCCCCCTTTGGCCATCCAACCTGAAAGGTTGGCCACTCAGCAGCACAGCATGTCTGCCACTTGCCCCTTTTTACGGCTAGGGAACGATTTTGTGCACGAGTCCTCACTTCTGACCAGTGGTCCAGAGTGAGGGACAAAGGAGTTGTCTGCTTCTGTCCCATAATGAGAACAGTAAATCAAAGGAGTAGATGAGGAAAAGATTTGGGGGGGGGGCAAAGGAGGTGAGGATAGAAGAGTTCAAAGAATTTAAGCCAACACACGTCCACAGAACCTACACACTTACACGACACCAACTACAATGGAACAAGACAGAACAGAGGAGCAAAACTCAAAAACGGAAATCTCTAATTAATAGAAATAAGGTTCACCAAAGCAGCCTGGGGAACGTCTTCCCGCTGCAAACTCGAACTCCTGGGGGCCCTCCAGGGTAGTGACCTATAGTTTCTGAACTCGTCAATTCACTACCACCCGGTATCCACTTCGAGTGGGGACTCTCAGGTCCTCGGTCACCCTACCATTTCCCTACTTCCATTTTTGATGCACATCCAGTCACAACAACATAAAGTATACTGCCAATTTCTACCCGAAACAAGTTACAACCGACAACACAAGATACATTGCTAGCTTCTACTCACAACAAGTTACAACCAACAACACAAGATACATTGCTAGCTTCTACTCACAACAAGTTACAACCAACAACACAACAACACAAGCTACATTAATTAGAACCCACCGAGTGGTCCGTTCACTACCCCGCCCCAGGCAGATCTGGTATCTCCTGGCTGGCTCGCCAATGTCCGGTCCAAGGATTCCAAATTCTGCTCCGTCGCGGAGAAATGAAGGGAGATCAACTCAAGCAAACGCTCAGGTGGATTCTTTTATTCTGGTACCAGGGTCTACAGCTTCCTCCCACAGAGCAAAGCCAGAAAGACCGCGTGCTACGGCTGGTTCCCCCTTATATAAGATGGGAAATGGGAGGGGAAGGAAGTAGAATGATGCACTTCCTTGAGGGCTGGGCTTCCACCATGATAACACAGATCATTGGGTGAGGTAGGGGTAGAGGCGGGACTTCCGCCACAATAACGCAGACCATTGGTGAGGTAGGGCTTCCGGCACGATAGCGCGGATCATTGGGTGAGGTAGGGGTAAAGGCGGGACTTCCTTTTCACTAGACGCAAGCTTGTAAACATGTGGTCCTTTCCTAAGTAAAACCTGGCATGGGTTTTATTCCTTTTCAAAGCAATATGGGAGAAAAAACCCTCAAGTACCAAGGAAGAACATAAGAATCAAACCGGATCTCCCATTTGAAACAATTCAAGCAAGAAGACAGTGGAATGATATATTTAAATTACTGAATGAAAGAAACCTCCAATCTAGAGTCCATTACCTGGCAAAACTCTCATTCATATGAGATGGAGGACTAAAAGCATTCTCAAACAAGAAAGAACACACATTATTTACACTAAGCAAACCAACTCTAAATGAACTACTCAAAGATATATTACACCAATCCAAACTCCCAATTGTAACAACAAACACTCTACTTAATACAATAGCATAACAACCCACTATGTCAATAATCTCCTTAATGGCAATGAACTAAATTCCCCAATAAAAGACACAGAGTAGAGAGTTGGATTAGTAAACAAAATCCAGATAGATATCTGCTGCCTTCAAAAAATCACCTAAAAGAAAAGGATAGACACAGACTTAGAATAAAAGTATGAAATTCAAATATTAAAGCCAAATGAAAACAAAAAAAAAATCTGGGACAGCCATTCTAATATCAGAACAAATTTCATTTAACCTGAAGAAAGTACTCAGAGACAAAGAAAGTCACTACTTTCTGATCAAGGGAACATTAAACAAAGAAGTACTAATTCTGATCAATATTTATGCACCAAATGTAGAGCTAGCAAAATATGTAAGGCTTTTGCTTACAAACCTAGAGAAATATATTGAAGAAAATGTGATAGTAGTAGAGTATTTCAATTCTTCATTATCACCACTATACGGATCCACCAGACAGAAAACTAGCAAAAACATAAGAATCCTAAATGAGAAACTAGAAGAACTAGGATTAATGGAGTTGTAGAGGGCCCTCCACTCCCAGAAAACAAAATACACATTCTTTTCAAGTGCACATGGAACCTTCTCTTGAATAGAGATAGCAATCAAACTTGCACAAAGTCACAAATATAAGTATTATAAGAAGCACCTGCAATGATGATCAAGATTAACTGTGAAAAGAAGTCTGGAGAAAATCCAACACCTGTAGACTAAACAACATGCTGCTCAACTACAGCTGGATCAAGGAGAAACTTAAGGAATAAATAAAAAATTCCTTGAGACAAATGATAATGAAGAAAACAATTGTCAAAATTTGTGGGAAACAGTAAAAGCAGCACTTAGGGGGAAATTCATAGCAATACAGGCCTATGTCAGGAAAGAGGAGAACCAAAAAAAAATCAACATCCTACATAAATACTTTAATAATCTAAAAAAAAAACAGCAGCAGAGAAACTCAAACACAGGCAGAAGGAAAGAAATAATAAAAATAAAAGCAGATATAAACAACATAGAATAAAAGAAAATAATACAAAAAGTCAATGAGACCAGGATCTTGTTTTATGGAAAAAAAAAAAAAGATAGACAAACCACTGGCCACACTTACTTAAAAAATATAGGATAAAAAATAAATTGGATAAAAATAAATAGGATCACAAATGAAAGGAGAGAAATTACAACAGAGCCTCAAGAAATCCAATACATCCTAAGAGCTTATTATAAACAACTGTACTCAGTTAAGTTAGAGAACCCAGGAGAAATCAACAGGTTTCTGGAAAAATATCATCTTCCAAGACTTAATAAAGAGGGTGTAGAATGTCTAAATAGGACAATCACAGCCAAGGAAATTGAAACAGCAATCAAGAAACTCCCTAAGAACGAAAGTCCAGGACGAGATGGTGTTACAGGTGATTCTGAAAAACATTCAGAGAAGAATTACTACCATTGATTCATAGGCTCTTCTAAAACATCAAAAAGACAGGCATCCTCCTAAATGTCTTTTACTAGACTAATATTACACTCATTCTCCAAGCTGATAAAGACAACACCAAGAAGAGAAATTACAGAACATTCTCACTAATGAACATGGATGCAAAAATCCTCAACAAAATCTTAGCAAACTGAATCCAACAATACATCAATAAGATTATAGACCATGACCAAGTGGGTTTCATCCAAGGGATGCAGGGATGGTTCAACATATGCAAATCAATCACCACATCAACAAAAAGAAAGACAAAAATCACATGATCATATCATTTGATGCAGAGAAGGCATTAGACAAAATACAGCACCCATTCATGTTGAAAGCACTCAGCAAAATAGGATTGGAAGAAACCTTCCTCAAGATAGTTACAGCCATGTATAAAAAGCCCACAGCTAGCATTATCCTTAATGGCAAAAAAGTGAAAGCATTTCCACTAATGTTCAGGAACTAGTAGGCAAGGCTGTCCACTCTCTCCACTCTTATTCAACATAGTTTTAGAAGTCCTAGCAATAGTAATCAGACAAGAAAATTAATTCAAATAAATACAAATAGGGAAAGAGGAAGTCAAACTATTTCTTTTTTTGCAGAGTCCACAGTAAAACTCCTAGAAACAATAAACCAATGCAGCAAAGTGGCTGGCTACAAAATTAATACACAAAAAAACAATAGCATTCCTCTATACAAACAATGAAGCAGAGGAGAATGACATTAAGGAGTTGATCCCATTTAAATAGTGCCTAAAAATATCAAATACCTAGGAATCAACCTGACAAGAGAGGTGAAAGACCTATACCATAAAAACTTCAAAACACTTCAGAAAGAAAATGAAGGGGACCTAAGGAAATGGAAGAACATCCCCTGCTCATGAGTAGGAAGAATTAACATAATCAAAATGAATATCGTACCTAAGTTACTAAATAGATTCAATGCAATCCCTATCCAAATTCAGACATTATTTTTAAGGAGTTGGAACAATCAATTATAAAGTTTGTATGGAACCATAAAAGACCTAGGTTAGCCAAATGTATACTGAAAAACAATAATCTGGGGATTATTATTATAATCTGGGGATTGTTATTATAATAATCTGGGGATTATTATTATTATTATTATTATTATTATTATAAAGTTCTACTTCATAATGATCAAAACAGCACTACTTCATAGTGATCAAAACAGCATGGTAGGGCCCGGAGAGATAGCACAGCGGTGTTTGCCTTGCAAGCAGCCGATCCAGGACCAAAGGTGGTTGGTTCGAATCCCGGTGTCCTATATGGTCCCCCGTGCCTGCCAGGAGCTATTTCTGAGCAGACAGCCAGGAGTAACCCCTGAGCACCGCTGGGTGTGGCCCAAAAACCAAAAAAAAAAACAAAAAAAAAACAGCATGGTACTGGAAAAAAGATAAAGTCTCAGACTAATGGGTCAGAGTAGAATATCTAGTGACATACCCCCAAATATATGGTTATCTAATATTTGACAAAGGAGCTAAGAATCTGAAATGGAACAAAGACAGTCTCTTCAACAAATGGTGTTTAAATAACTGGACAACCACCTGTAAGAAATTAAAGATTGACCCCACATCTCACACCTTATACAAAAGACAACTCAAAGTGGATTGAAGACCTTGAAATCAGACCCCAATCTATAAAATTCTATGAGGAAAAACTAGGCAGAACTCTTCAAGACTTATATATCAAAAAAGTTTTTGATGACAGAATGCCAAGGGCAAGAACTTTATTACCAAACCTAAATAAATGGGACTACATCAAACTAAAAAGTTTCTGTATCGAAAAAGAAACCCTGTCTAAAACTAGAAGACAGCTAATGGAATGGGGGAAAAATATTGCACTCAACACATCAGATAAAGGATTGGTATCTAGGATATACAAAACACTCAGAAATGATAGCCACCCAAAACCTAATTAAGCCATAGATAAATGGGGAGAGGAAATGAATAGACACTTCTCTGAGGAAGACGAAAGATGGTCAATAGACACATGAAAACATACTCACCATCATTCATCATTAGGGAAATTCAAATCAAGACAATGAGGTACCACCTTAGACTAACAGGGATGGCACACATCAAAAATAATGGGACCAATCTCTGTGGCGTGGTTGTGGTAAGAAAGGAACTCTCATCTACTGCTGGTGGGAATACTGCCTGGTCCATCCCCTATGAAAAAAGTATGGAGGGTACTCAGAAAACTCAGAATTGAGCAGCCATTTGAACCAGCAAACACACTCCTGGATATCTATCTATCATCAAGAAGGAAGGACATTTATCCCAAAGTATGTATGCACTCCATAATTTATCGCAGCACTCAGCACAGTAGCCAAGATTTGGCATCAACCTTGATGTCTAACAACAGATGAGTGGATCATGAAGATGTGGTACTTATAAAATATAGAATACTACATAGAAGTTAAAAATGATATAATCATGGATTTTGCAACAACATGGATGGATCTAGATAATATTATGTTAAAAGAAGTAAACCAGAAGAATAAGGACAAATACAGAATGATAGCTCTTATTTGAGGTATTTGGAACATATACCTTATTTATAATACCAAATACAATAATCTAATAGGTCTGAAACTCCAATCACCATATTTGTCAGCATAAAGCAAGGATAACTGTTCAAATCAAGGAAAAGAGGGCAACACAAAGCCTCGACTAGCCATTATACCATAAAGAAATCAGCAACAGTGGAAACAGTGGTTTAGAGTGAACAGGTAAGCAATCAACTTCTTATTACAAAGGCCTATAAAAATCATAATGTATTTATTCACATAACCAGGTGCAGATTATGATTGGAAGCCTGGAAATCCCATTTTTGATTACTAATATCTTTTAATACTATAATGTTTCAGGTTTGTACACAGTGGTTCCTAGAAACATAGGGTGGACATTCTATCTCTGTGCCTCAGTGCTTAATACCTAAGTCCATATAAAGTGCTCACTATGACAATGTCTATAAAATATCCAATTTACTTACATCCTTTTATTTATATTTTCTATTAGGACCTAAACAATATTATCAATCAGAAAACTGAAACAGTCAACGGTGCAGCACAGACTTTTGTTACAGATTCCACTCATCAAATAAGTTTCTGCAAATTGCTATCTTCTTTTTACTCTTTTTTCCCTTTCTCTTTTTCTTTTTCTTTTTTCTTTTTTTTTTTTTTTTTGGTTTTTGGGCCACACCCGGTAACGCTCAGGGGTTACTCCTGGCTATGTGCTCAGAAGTTGCTCCTGGCTTGGGGGACCATATGGGGACACCGGGGGATCGAACCGCAGTCCGTCCAAGGCTAGTGCAGGCAAGGCAGGCACCTTACCTTTAGCGCCACCGCCCGGTCCCATCTCTTTTTATTTTTCTTCCTATTTCTTTTTTCTACTCTTCTTTCATCTTCTTCCTCCTCCTCCGCCTCTTCCTTCTTATTCTTTTTTTCTTTTTTTGAAATTAATAACTTTATTTAATCACCTTTATTACAAACATGATTGTGGTTGGGTTTCAGTCATGTAAAAAACACCCCCCTTCACCAGTGCAACATTCCCATCCCAAATCTCCCTCCTCCCCATACCAAATCCCGCCTGTACTTTAGACAGGCCTTCTACTTCCCTCATTCACTCACATTGTTAGGATAGTTCTCAATGTAGTAATTTCTCTAACTACACTCATCACTCTTTGTGGTGAGCTTCATAAAGTGAGCTGCAACTTCCAGCCCTCTTCTGTCTCTGAAAATTATTACAAGAATATCTTTCATTTTACTTAAAACCCATAGATGAGTGAGACTATTCTGTGTCTATCTCTCTCCCTCTGACTTATTTCACCCAGCATATTAGATTCCATGTACATACAAGTATAGGAAAATTTCATGACTTCATATCTTCTGATGGCTACATAATATGCCATTATGTATATGTACCACAATTTCTTTAGCCATTCGTCTGTTGAAGGGTCTCTTGGTTGTTTCCAAAGTCTGGCTATGGTAAATAGTGCTGCAATGAATATAGGTGTATATATAAGGAAGGGATTTTTGTATTGTATATTTGTGTACCTAGGGTATATACCTAGCAGTGGTATAGCTGGATTATATGGGAGCTCAAGTTCCAGTTTTTGGAAGAATCTTCATATCGCTTTCCATAAATGTTGGACTAGACTGCATTCTCACCTGCAGTGGGTAATAAGAGTTCCTTTATCTCCACACCCTGGCAGCACTGATTGTTCATTTTCTTTGTGATGTGTGCCAATCACTGTGTTGTGAGATGGTACCTCATAATTCTTTTCATTTGCATCTCTCTGATGACTAGTGGTTTTTCATGTATCTTTTGGCCATTTGTATTTCTCTTTTGTCAAGTTGTCCATTTCTTCTCCCCATTTTTTGATGGAAATTAGATGTTTTTTCTTGTAAAGTTCTGTCAGTGTCTTGTATATTTTGGATTCTAGCCCCTTATCTGATGGGTATTTGGTGAATAATTTCTCCTGGGCACTATTTTCTTTGAGGTGAAGAAGCTTCTCAGCTTAGTATATTCCCATCTGTTAATCTCTGCTTTCACTTGTTTGGAGAGTGCAGTTTCCTCCTTGAAGATGCCTTTAGTCTCAATAACATGAAGTGTTTTACCTACCTGTTGTTCTATATACCTTATGGTATCAGGTCTGATATCAAGGTCTTTAATCTATTTGAATTTTACCTTCATACATGATGTTAGCTGGGGTCTAAGTTCTATTTTTTGCAAGTGGTTAACCAGTTGTTCCAACACCACTTGTTGAAAAGGATTTCCTTGCTCCACTTAGGATTTCTTGCTGCTTTATCAAAAATTAGGTGATTGTATGTCTGGGGAACATTCTCTGAGTACTCAAGCCTATTCCACTGATCTGAGGTCTGTCTTTATTCCAATTATATTCTGTTTTGAAAACTATTCCTTTGTAATACAGTTTAAAGTTGGGGAAAGTAATGCCTCCCATATTCCTTTTCCCAAGGATTGCTTTAGTATTTGAGGGTGTTTATTGTTCCAAATGAATTTCAAAATTGTTTTATCCACCTCTTTGAAGAATGTTGTTGATATCTTTAGAAAGATCACATTAACATAATGTTAATATTATAGTTACATTATAAATAATAATTATTATTATAATAATAATTATATTAATATAAGATAATTCTTTAGGGAATATTGCCATTTTAATGTTGTTAATCATGCCAATCCATGAGTAGGGTATGTGTTTCCATTTTCATGTGTCCTCTCTTTTTTCTTGGAGCAGGGTTTTATAATTTTGTTTGAATAGGTCCTTCACATCTGGTCAAGTTGACTCCAAGTTATTTGAGTTTGTGTGTTACTAATGTGATTGTGGTTGTGTTCTCAATGTCCATTTCTTTTTGTTGCCTAATTATTATATCAAGTAATTCCAGTACTATGTTGAAGAGGATTGGTGAAGTGGATAGCCTTGTCTTGTACCAAAATTTAGAGGGAAGGCTTTTAATTTTTCTCCATTGAGGATATTTGTCATTGATTTGTGTAGATGGCCTTGACTATATTGAGCAAGGTTCCTTTACTTGCCATCTTGCTGAGAGGTTTTTTTTTTTATCAAGAATAGGTGGTGGACCTTTTCAAATGCTTTCTCTGCATCTATTGATATTATCATGTGATTTTTCTTGTTGATATTGTGTATTATGTTGATAGATGTAGAAATGTTACCATCATTGCATTCCTCGGATGAAACCTACTTGATCATAGTTAATGATCTCCTGATGAGGCATTGGATCCTATTTACCATGTTTTTGTTGAGGATCTTTGCATCTGTGTTCATCAGGAATATTTGTCTGAATTTTTTATTTTTGGCAGCATCTCTGTCTCATTTTGGTATCAAGGTGATATTGGCTTCATAAAAGCTGTTTGGAAATGTTTCCGTTTTCTCAGTTTTATGAAAGAGTCTGGCTAGGATTGGTAGAAGTTCCTCTTAAAAGGTTTGAAAAATTCAATAGTAAATCCATCTGGGACTGGGCTTTTCTTTTGGGACAGATATTTGATTACCAACGTAATTTCCTCAATAGTGATGGGGGTGTTTATATATGCTACATCATCCTTAATCAAGAGTAGGAGGTTATAAGAGTCCAAGTACTTATCCATTTATTCCAGGTTCTCATGTTTAGTGGCATAGTGTTTCTCAAAGTAGTCTCTGATTACCCTTTGAATCTCTGCAATATCTGTAGTGATCTCCACCTTTTCATTTCTAATATGGGTTGTCAAGTTTCCCTCTTTCTCTTTCCTTGTGAGTTTTGCCAATGGTCTATCAATCTTTTTTTTCCATAAAACAACTTCTGCTTTCATTAATCTTTCTAATTGTTTTTTTTTTTGGGTTTCTACTTTATTGATTTCTGCTCTCAGCTTTGTTATTTCCTTCTGTCTCCCCATTTTTGGTTCCTATTGTTGATCATTTTCTAATTTATAATATGTGACATTAAGCTGCTCAGGTATGCCCCTTCTTTCTTCCTGATGTGTGCTTGCAAAGCTATAAATTTTCCTCTCAGAACCACTTTTTCTGTGTCTCATAGATTCTGATAGTTTGTGACTTCATTGTCATTTGTTTCAAGAAAGTTTGATTTGATCTCTGATTTCATCTCAGACTCACTGGTTGTTCAGTAGCAGGCTGTTTAATTTCCAGTTGTTAAATATTTTTCTGTATCCATTTGTATTTTACCTCTAATTTCAGAGCCTTGTGGTCAGCAAAGGTAGCCTGCAAAATTTCTATTCTCTTGATTTTATGGAGTTATGTTTTATATGACATCATGTAGTCTATCTTGGAGAATGACCCATGTACATTGGAGAAGAATGTATAACCTGGTTTCTGGGAATGGAGTGTCCTATATATGTCTACTAGTCTTCTTTCTTCCATTTCTCTTTTCAGGGCTAGTATTGTTTTGATAGGTTTCAGTCTAGTTGATTTATTAATTTTTGACAGTGTTGAGGTCTTCCACAATTATTGTGTTATTATTGATGTCTTCTTTCAAATCTGTCAATAAATGCATTAGATAATTTGCTGGCCTCTCATTGGGTTTGTATATGTTTAGTACTGTGATTTCTTCCTGTTGCACAGATCCTTTGATTCATCTTTTTCCTTTCCAACTTTTTTTGACTCTAAAGTTGGTGTCATAAAATATTAATATGGCCACCCAGTTTTTTTAAGGTTGTTGTTTGCTTGGATGATTATTCTCTAGCCTTTGATTTTGAGTCTATGTTTGTTCTGACTATTCATGTGTGTTTCTTGAAGGCAGCAGAAGGTTGGGTTCATTTTTTTGATCCATTTTGCCACTCTATGTCTCTTAATTGGTGCATTTAGTCCATTGACATTGAAGGAGATGATTGTCATTGGATTTAATGTCATATTTGTGTATAAGTTTGGTGTGTTTGTGGGTCTATCTTGTCTTAAAATAGACCTTTCAGTTTTTCCTTTAAGGCTGGTTTTGCATCCATGAAGTTTTTGAGTTGTTTATCTGTGAAGCTATGTATCCTTCTTCAAACCTGAACGTGAGTTGGGCTGGGTGCAGTATTCTTGGTGAGGCATCCATTTCATTCAGTCTTGTCACAATATCCCACCACTGTCTCCTGGCCTTGAGAATTTCTTGTGACATGTCTGCTGTAAGTCTTAGGGATGCTCCATTGAATGTAATTTCCCTTTTTGATCTTGCTGCTTTCAGTATTCTATCCCTATCTGTAGATTTATTATTGTGACTAGGATGTGTCTTGGGGTGTTTTTCTTTGGTTCTCTTTTAGCTGGTACTCTTCAGGCATGCATGATTTGATTGCATGCAGTCTTTATCTCTGGGAGTTTCTCAGTGATGATGTCTTTGACTGTTGATTCTTCCTGGGGATCCGCTTCTGTGACTCCAATGATTCTTAAGTTGTTTCTGTTGAGTTTATCAAAGACTTCTATTTTCATCTCTTCACATTCTTTCAGTACTTTTTCCATTGTTTGATCATTTGCCTTAAGGTTCTTGTCCAGTCTCTTCCGCTTTATGGAGTTGTTCTGCATTTGATCTTCCAGTTTACTAATTCTGTCCTTGGATGTTGTTACCCTCCTGGAGAGGCTGTCCATTGAGTTTTTTTCAGTTCAGCTACTGTGTTTTTCAGATCTGTTGTTTTAAATTGGAGTTTTTTGATTTCTGTCTTGATGTTCTGCTCAGCTGGAGCTATATTTTCTTTGATTTCCATGGGGATCCTCCACATTTCTATTCTAAACTCCTTATTTGAGAGGTTAATTAGATGGTTTGTGTTTTTTGTGTCATCAAAGCTATCACCTTCATTTTCTGTGCACTGTGTTTGCCTGTGAGTTTTCCCCATTGTCACTCTTGTAGTGTGATTCTTTTCTGCGTGTTATGGTGGGGTTCATTCTTTAGAAAAAGAGCACAGCTGTGAAGTGAAGAGGAGCGGCCATGCTCTTCTGGAGCCTCTAGAAGAGAGATTTTGCTGGTTCCTTCTTGGCTCACTCAGAAGTGGTTCAGGACACAGACAGTAGAAAAACACACAAAGGCAATACTCACAGTCTCTCCCAGTTGGTAATAACTCAGCAGGAGCAGATTCTCTGGCCTGACATCACAGACAGAGGACCTGCATTTCTGAAGGTTACCTCTATAGCCAGTTTTCACTCTGAGACTCAGTGTTCCTGCTTTCTTTTTCTTCATAAAATTCAATCTATGTTAAATAAGCCCACACTGTCAGGTTTTATTTTTTAATTTTTATTTTGATCATAGTGGCTTACATATCTTTCACAGTAGCATATTAGGTATATATTAACATTGAATCAGGGGAATACCCATCACCAAATTTTTTATTTTTATTTAATTACTTTTTAAGATTCATTTTTATATACTTCTATATATATCTTTAACTTCACCTGTTTTGGTTCTCCTTGGTATAATAACCAAATGTTTTGTCTGGGATAAAAGCTCAGGTCAAAACCAGGGCACAGAGATTGTGCAGCCTGTCCTTGTTACTAACAATATAATATTACACCATACACTTTTGTATAGGCACAATAAAAAAGGGGAAACCTTATGCACAGAAATAAGATCTTACGCTTTAGGGATAAGAACTCATACTTTTTATAATACAGGCGCACCTCTTAACCTGAACATGTGTCATGTGGACCCAACTTAGACTCCATGAGATTGGACAGTGATCATCCAACCCTGAACCCCAGATCCCAGATGTAGAACTGATATAATTCCATGCAACACTAGGAACCAAACTCACTCTGGAAAATTCCTAATATTGCTCATGCAGCAACTTGTTCCAGTTTTGATATGACATCCTGACAATGATGAAACGGCAAAAACTTGAACTAAGAGCAGGTTGTCCTATTTCATTACCTAATGGTAAAATGAAATCAAAAGACATGCTGTCCTTTGATCTGTGCAAAAAGCCAAGAGTGCTAACTACAGAGGACTGACTTTGACAATTATGACTGGGCAGAACTTATCCTGGGACCAATAAAAAAGACCCTACCCTTAGCCTATGTATTATTCCCTTAGCCTAGGATTTGTACAAAAATCAAGATCTCTAATTCCAGAGGTCTGACTTTGGCAGCTGAGACTGAGAAGAACTTCTGGTATCATAATGGGAACTCTATTCTAGGTTTCAGCTGATGATTTGAGCAAAAACCAAGACCACTTATTATAGAAGACTGATTACAAGAACACTGATGGAACAAAACTTCTAGAACCATAAAGAAAGACTCTATTCTAGACTTTGTCCTATGACCTGTGCAAATACCAAGATCTCTAGTTACAGAGACCTAATTTTTATCATCCACAACTGAGCGGAGGGTTTCCTGGCACCATAAAAAGACCTTGGGGTGTGGTAGTGAGCATGTACTGAGCCAGTAGTTGTTCCAATGGCAGTATCCTTCAAGGACAGAGAAACGTTGAATCTCTTAGGCCAAGGGAATTCCCTTTCTTACTTCCACAATACTTACTGTGCCTTTGCAAAAGAAAAAAAAAAAAGGTGTGGGTGGGAAAGCACAAAACATTGCCACACCAGCACTTCTCCCTCTGTTTTTTGTTTTTCTTTCCTTTTTGCTTTTTCCTCCTCTTTTTCTTTCTTTTCTTTCTTTATCCCTCTTGTGGTTATTATTTGGTGATTTGTTTTGTTGTTGTTGCTGAATGACTGATTGTTTGGTAGTTACTATCTTTTATTTTTTTTTACTGCTGTTGGTTTTATATGTTACGTTTTACTTTTTTTTTTCCTTTTGTCTTTCAGAGCAGAAACATACAACCTAATTATCTTGTTTAGCCTTATGAATTGAGGGGGGAAATAAAAATGGATGGTACCAGGACCAAACAGCCATATGAACATTGAGTGGAAATAAAAAATGATCAGACTTAAACATCAAACCCAAAGTCAACAACAACAGAATCGATACCCAATCTACAACAAGCTATACACAGAAAGAAATTAGTTACACTAGCAACCTGGGGTGGGGCAAAGGAGACAGTTATGGGACACATGCTGGGAAAAGGTTTGGAGGGAAGACAACCCTGGTGGTGGGAATGACCCTGATTAATTGTCACTATGTATTTCAAATTCAAAAAATTTTTATTCACATTTGGTCACAATAAAAAATTATTAAAAATAAAGAATGATCAACAAAAAAACTGAAAGATGCTACTTTTCAATTTCTGATAAAAATTGTAGGGAAAATAAAAGTGAAATGTATTAATAAAATAAATTCATACTGTCAATAAAAATATAAATAAATATCTTGTACTCTCCAATACCTCTTCCACAGAACAGATGACTTAATCAATGCATTGGAAAATGATTTCAACTATTCAAACATCACCAAATTTGATTCTTTTTCTCATGATTTGCCTTATTTTTTGGTAATATTATAATCTCATTTTTCATGCCTTTTAAATTATCATTGCTTGGGTCTAAAGTAGAAGAATGAGACCACACAACTGGAATACAGTTTAATACTTTAATTTTTCTACCAACAAACCTCCACACTGACCAGGACAATTATATAGGGATAGAATATGGGGAGGTTCCAGGTTTCTGATGGTCTTTAAAATGATCGACTATTTTCTAGGGGTGCCTTCAACTGCTCCCTTTTCCTTCGCTGATAGGCTACATGGTATGGCCAGGTAACTTGTGGTAGTGCCTATGGAAATAGGCTTGTAAAGACCTAACATGTGGTTTATACGATGGTGCTTTTACAAAATGGCTTCTCTCCCTGCTCAGAACCTAAGAAACCCGCCATGTGGCCTTTACAAAACGGAGTCCCTCTTTGCTCAGAACTTAGGTTCCAACAAATATAACACATTTAACTATGAAATCTACGAATAGGTGTATGCCTATATTATATTAACACTCAGTTTAATGATAAAGCTTTTTAAATTTACTGAAGTTCTATTTGTCAATACATTTCTATATTATATAACCCTTTCTAAATGCAAAGAAAGCCATTATCCAGAATTAAAATACATTTTTACTTCATATTGACAAAGTGTGCTTAATTTTAGTATTAATTGACTCCTTTATTCCTGATGTGTAAGCTCAACTAATTAAGAAGTTTAGTAATTAAAAATTTTAGTAGGTTTATCATAGAATTCAAGATCTATCTAAAATATCAGACATTTTATGCACTTTAAGAATCTCTGGCAACTGCAAATAAATAGTTGCAATGAAAAATAATCCCCATATGACTATAAATTTAAAAAAATACTGTTAGCAAGATATGTAAGAATTAAGCAAGTCTGCCTAACAGAGAATAGAGAAGCAATATTTAAGTAATGAGATGCTGCATCTTTCTTGTTAATACAGGTTATTTTCTTGAGTTTATATTGTGTTTTCTATGTTCTTGTTCACATTACTCACTCATAAAAGCTGTATAACACAGAGAGTAATACTTTATGTAAACTGGATAAAACATTTACAAAATTCAAAATTGTGGATAATAATACTGGCCACCCACCAACTTCACAGGAAACATGAGATCATGTTTCTCAGGTTTTATGAGAACCATGGATGAAAGCAGTTATAAAAGTACAAAGTCCTATTAGAAATTTGGCTGTGTTCTGAATGATAGGTTTAGTGTCTATGCAAAAGTACATTAAAGGACATTGTGAAAAGTTAGGTGAGTAAAGTAGAATATAAGATATATAGCTCATATATGATATAAGAATGCATATAAAGGAATGAAGGTAACTAGAAGAGAGGGGATCTATATAAAATATATTCTATTTTTAAGTACATTAAAATTTTATTTAGTCAAATTGAGTTATCAAGTTGTTCAAGATTGGGTAGTAAACATACAATGCTTCTATGCCAACCCTTTCAGCAATGTCCACTTCAGCCCTTAATTCCCTCTCACCCACTAATCTGCCTCTATTATATAACTTTTGGCACTGCAGTTTACAGTACTGTTACAGATAAGGTTTCATGCATAACACTTGATTACCCCAAGCTCCTTCTTCTCCCAATTGAATACATTCTATTTAAGTTTTCTTTTATTTTCAACTAAATCCTTTTTAAGAAGTGTGTTGCATTGTAAACATTTTGAATAGATATGTATTTACAAGAAATATAGTGTCCTAGTCCTATGTTTTTGTATTATCCTTTACACATATTTCTATCAAATAACTATGTATGGTGAAGAAAATATCTAATTTATTGCAGCATGATTATAAATAGAATTTTCAAGCTTGCATTTATTCCACTTTCTTCTTTCAGGCAGTATATTCTTACAATCACATAAAACATAAAAATGTTTTGTAAAGTAAGAAGAAATTTTCAAAGTCTTATCCAGGAAGCATTTTTATATTTAAGGTCTCATAAAAGGGGCTGGATCTGTGTGTAAGTGGTAAGGTGTTTGCATTGCACATGCACGTGGCTGACCTAAGACGGACCACGGTTCGATCACCCACCTTCCCATATGGTCCCCAAAGCCAGGAGAAATTTCTGAGCGCATAGCCAGGAGTAACCCCTGAGCGTCTCGAGGTGTGCCCCACCTAAAAAAATAATCTCATAAAAAATAGTGACTCTAAGATCTGACATATACAAGGTTAATATTTTAATTATAATAATTTTAATTTTTTAATTTAATAATAATATTTTATTCATCAAATATACTTTCTTAGAAAAATATATTATACATTAAAATGTAATATTTTTTTTTAAACCTACATTCAAAATTAATGAAATTCGTATGGGCATGACAGTAGTTCTAGGTATGCTGGACTCAAAATAACATGAATATTTAATAAACCTGACAAAGCAATTCAAGAATGAGACAAAGCAAGTAAAACTAGATATAGATCAAGTTTTATGGGGAGTGATTAAGAATTATTTTACTCTGTTTTGAAGAAAAGTGAAAAATGTATATTTTTTCTCAATAATTAGTTGAACTTACACTTAAATATGGTTGGAAGACTTAGATAACTTTATTTTGGGATTCATGTTTGACTATGCAAACACAAAAATAACCTTGTATTAAGTCTAAAATAGTGTAAAAATAATGTTCTCCTTTAAGAAAAAGCACAAAGATTAAATCTATTTCACATATACAGACATATCCACACAGACATGCCACACAATCTGACATAATTATAAAATCTAACATATAAAAATTTTATTTATTATAATTGTATAATTAACAAAGTTTTTCTTAATATGCATGCAAGTCAACTATTAAAAACTCAAGCATATTAATATTTTAACTCTTTTTGACTATCTGTGGATCAAAAATATTACTGAGTAATATATTACTCAAGTATTAGCAAGAAAAAAAACTGAAGTCCAAAGAGATAGTAAAGTTGCCCTACCTAAATTACTCATTGAGCCTTTCACGAGTGTTCAATTGAACTTTCAAATAAAACTAGAGCAAATGCATTTCTTTTTGGTGAAGAGGCCCCAGGTTATTTGGATTTAATTGTCAGTTTATCAAGGGGAAACAAATAGCAAAGATACTTGCCTTATATGTCATGACTTCAGCGTGAGCTCCTAAGCACAAAGAACTGCAAAGTGAATTTGAAAATATTTGTTTCAAAGTTTAAAAGACAAACAAAATGAAATTTAATACTATTTATAAGTGAATACCTTTACATCTCAGTGAAAACATCTGAAATATTGATCATATTTTAGAGGCTAAGTTTAGGCTAGGAACCTGATATATATAGAGAGTAAAATAGTATGAAATTAATTATGCTATCAGAATATAAAGAGACAGTACTGATCTATTTGTCAAAGTTCTGTACTGAAACTTTGAACTCATTCAGAATCTGCACTTTCTTGCTGCATATTGCGATTGCCTTTCTTCTAATAAGACAACAGCGAGTTTTATTTATTGTGTGTGTGTGTGTGTGTGTGTGTGTGTGTGTGTGTTTAGACCACACATGACTGTGTCCAGGAATTACTCCTAGATGACTTGGAGCCATATGGAGTACTGGAGTCTAAATTTGGGTCATTCACATGCTAGAAAAATGCCTTACTTGTCCTATTGTCTCTTTTTAACACTGAGAATAGTGCAATGATATTAAAGTTAGAGTTATAAGATCTGTTAGTTAGTTACAAAAATAAAAAGTCAAAGTTTTATTTCATTATTTTTATAGTTAAGTGATAAAATTAACCTATAAAACAAATAATAAGGGGTGGAGAAGTAGCTTAATGAACTACTACTGCTCATGCTTTACATGGTGGGGATCTGTTGACATCACATGTTTCTTCAAGCATTGAGTGTTATGAAGTTCATGATTCCTGTCAGGGGTATGTCCGAAAACAAAATCAAATAAGAAGAAAAGTAAGATTAAATATTTACAGATGAAATATAAATAAATATTGCATTTTACATCTTTCTGATTTTAAACAAAATAGTAAATGAAAACTCAATTATATACAAAATAAAATAGTCAATTTCTATATCACTATCATATTATATCCTTTTAGTGCTCAAATTTCTCCACCACAGCAAAATTTTAAAAACAAGATTCTCAAGAAAAAAATGTAGAAACAAGCTTTCTATAAAATCATATACTTAAAAACAGCTTACTGTATATCTATATAGTTTTACAATTTCCACTTTACAATTTCCACCTAAAAGCTTGACTATATATACTGTTGATTTTTACAACAGAGAAAACAAAGTCTATTAACAGTTATATTTGACTTAATATGTGGGAAGTTCTAATGGAATGATAATATTTCAGGAAAATAACATTTCCTTCCAAAATAATTTAGAAAAGTACAAAAGCTTAATATATACATTTATATCCTATAATTTATATATCTTAAAATTTTTATCACTTAAGAATGAATTAAATATTGATCTTATTGACATTAAAATCCATGAAACCCCAATCTTGTTTCTATTCATTAACCACTGTGACTTAAAAGATAAACATGAATTTTCTCTTGAGAAGGAATTATTTATTCTAAGTGATTAATTCACACTGAAACAATAGTACTCATCTAATTATTCTGAATTCTAATCCTCAGGCAGGGCCAGCAGTTTTAGAGGCATGTTGAGGTCTGCAGTTTTCCTATCAGCAGTAATCTTAGACACCTACACTCTCAAATCAGCATTTCAATTTGCATTTGAGGCTGATGAAATACAAAGTTTCTCAATAATTTGACTTGAACATTTCAGATTCCTATATTTTCACACTGCATCTTTCAATTTCTAATCTTTTAATCGCTTACATAATTTATTCCCATATTAAAAATCTTCAATACTAAGTTAACTACAAAGATTTTGAAATATGGGTTTAGTATAGATTTATGGCTTTCTACATTGCTTATGTTATAAAGTAGGTGACTGTTTCATTTTATTTTTATTTATTCTTTATACCTTCATGATATTTAATTCTATTTCTATTTATAAATTTTACTCTAAATATTAATGCTAATTACACTAGGCAATATAGCCTCTCATATTCATCAATTGAAGCATCATAATCTTTGGGGCTTGGCACTTTATCTTTTGTAACAAATTTTCTATCTATCTGTTATGTATACATTAGTTTCTGGCCACAAATACTAGAAAATCAAATTAGACCTCTGGGTCATACATGGCTCTGTCATTTTATTTATAATAATTGACCACTAGAGTATCTCCTGAAATCTCCCTCTATCTTTCATTTCTAATTTTATTAATGTGTGTTTTGCCAGTTGAGGTTTGGGTATAAAATTAGTTCAACAAGGGAATTCCTATTATATATGGATTAGCATGTCAGGTTAAATGTTGTATCATAAATTTTCTTTCTAGAAGTTGCATTTTTAAAGGAACAAATTAATATCAATCTAAAGTGAAGTTGCCTAATATTTGAAAGGTGAATGTAAAAGATCTTTTATTTCTACAGGTTGCAATGGGATAAATGTGACAGAGCTGAGGATTCTGTTCAGATTTAGAGAACATGCCTCACATGTTTAAGTCCCTGAGTTTGAACCCTGGCACTACAAAACAAACAAAAACAGGGGCAGAGAAATATTAAAATGGTGCCAATTTAGTTTAGAAAAGCTTGATTTTTTTTTGAAAAAAATTGCTATTGATCTATTGTGAATTACAAGTCTTTAATGGCTGTATTTCAGGTATATAGTGAGAGTGAATTAGGGCCATTTCCAAAACCAGTGTTGACCTCTTTCCTCTAGAATTGGCATCATGTATCCCATACTTCCACCCTTCACTCCCTGGACTGCTAGTGTATAGGCTCATTTTGTGTTTAGCTTGTTATATTTTGGGTCTCTTGATTCTATTGTAGTTGACTTTGGTTTGAGTATCTAGTTTTGATCAGTTTTTTTTTCCTACCAATGCACCTGAGACCACATGACCACTGGGCCTCATCCACTTTTCTTTCTTTCCTTTTCTCAAAAGCTTGATATTTTAAATGTCTTTTTTATGTCTCCTCAAAATTCAGTCAGAACAATCAGCAACAAGTTTAAAGTAACTGTTATATCATTGCCTGCTAATTTAGAGTAAAACCACTAAAGTGATAGATAACTTTGCAAAGTTTCTCTCACCCTAGAGTAGTGGTTTACCTGTCAACTATATGAAAGCTTTAAAAAATTCCCTTACAATTTGTATATAAACTAAAATAAGAAATCATCACTAACAGAAATTTCTTTCCATTTCTTTTTCAAAGGTGTCAAATGATGTTCCTTAATTAACAACAAATACTCAGTGTATTACTTCATCCTGACCTTTCCAAATTTCCTTCCTAAAATGAACTAGAGCACTCATACAGTGCATCGCTGGTAGATTTCCATTTGATTTGTTCATCCAAAATAAGGCTGATAAATTACCTTCTCTGAAAGACTCAACTATACTCGTCAAAACATTTGCTTTCCTGGCTTAAACCTAAAGAAATATAAATACACACACCAACAAAATAGAGAACCCCAAACTAAATTAACATACTCCTAAAGACAAACTACCAAATCTGACATAAATCAAAAATCTGATAAAGATACTGCTATACAATATACTCTCTCATATATAAAGAACATAAAGATAATATAGTTAGAAAATATAGTCAAAGGCAGGGGCTGGAGCGATAGGACGTTTGCCTTGCACTTGGCTGCCCAGGATGGACCTCAGTTCCATCTCCTGGAGTCCCATATGATCCCCAGAGCCAGGAGCGATTTCAGAGCACATAGCCCAGAGTAAACCCTGAACGTCACCCAAAAAAAAAAAAAAAAAAAAAAAAAAAGAATAAATAGTCAAAGGAAAACAAACAAACAAAAAAAAACCTTGAAAACTAGTCTACAAAACTGAGTTTGCAACAATGGGGCCACCATGTTTGGGATAGACTCAGCATAGGGACACTGAGATCATCCTTGGTGGAAGGAAGAGTACACTCTGTTGGAGGGTTTTGTGTTTGAATGTCGTGTGTATAAAATCCTATAATTAGCATGATTTTAAATCACGGTATGTAAAATTTAAAAACATTATAAAAATAATAAATTTAAAGTAAACAAAAAGTAGAAAATCTTAACATTACTATAATAGGTAAATATACTGAACCAATCACTCCAAAGAAATGGTTCATTCCTGAATTCTGCCTAATATTTAGAAACAATTATAGCAATCCTGTATTTTCCCAAAAATTAGAAAATGAAAATAACTTAATTCACTATATAACATTATCACCTTTCTTATACCAAAACAAACACATGAAAACTACATATTGTATTCCTTATAGGTATTTATTTAAAAATTATCAATTATATATTATCACACTGAATTTAAGAGAATATTAGAAAATAATTTCATAGTGATTATCTGATGATTTATCACATAATAAGTATTTAATAATTGCTAGCATTTACTGTCATCACTGTTATTATTGAAATAGTTTCTATGGTTTCTAGTTATGACTTATGGATCACAGCAAGAATGAATTGTGATTTTCTGTTGATTCAGTATTATTTTTTAGCAAAATATTTAACTACATTGATTTTTGTCCAACAATAGGAACTATACAATAATTTTTGGGGAGGCATATACAGTGGTGTTCTGGTTTTATAAGCTTTAATTGATACATTTTGAGGAAGATTATAAAAATAGATTTCATAAATTTAGTAATTTTATTTCATTTGCAAAATGACAATGCAAGAAGAGAAACTAAATTTTACTAAGTAAATATTTCATCAAAATTTACATTGCTGGAAAAATTATCCTTTCATTTGGAGATTAAATTTATCTTCTAAAATTCAACTTTAAACTGTCAAAGATTTTGATCAAAGGGTTAATGGAAAATTTTGTTTTTAAAATTTCTATATATTATAAACTAATTTTCTAATTAATTCTGATGTGAAAACAAAGTGATAAATCTTCATTTGAGATTATTATGAGCCATTTGACCCTGTCTGTTGTATAAATATTTTCTTTAATGAAGTATAATTAAAATATAATTTTAAGATATTTAAAATTGTGAGGAAGCTTGCACAATCACCCTTTCACTTTTTCTTTCTTTTTTCTTTTTTCTTTTTTTTTTATTTAAACAACTTTATTACATACATGATTGTGTTTGGGTTTCAGTCATGTAAAGAACACCACCCATCACCAGTGCAACATTCCCATCACCAATGTCCTAAATCTCCCTCCTCCCCACCCAACCCCTGCCTGTACTCCAGATAGGATTTCTATTTCCCTCGTATATTCTCATTATTAGGATAGTTCAAAATGTAGCTATTTCTCTAACTAAACTCATCCCTGTTTCTGGTGAGCTTCATGAGGTGAGCTGTAACTTCCATCTCTTTTCTCTTTTGTGTCTGAAAGTTATTATTGCAAGAATGTCTTTCATTTTTCTTAAAACCCATAGATGAGTGAGACCATTCAGTGTCTTTCTCTCTCTCTCTGACTTATTTCACTAAGCATAACAGATTCCATGTACATCCATGTATAGGAAAATTTCATGACTTCATCTCTCCTGACAGCTGCATAATATTCCATTGTGTATATATACCACAGTTTCTTTAGCCATTCATCTGTTGAAGGGTGTCTTGGCTGTTTCCAGAGTCTTGCTATGGTAAATAGTGCTGCAATGAATATAGGTGTAAGGAAGGGATTTTTGTATTGTATTTTGTATTCCTAGGGTATATGCCTAGGAATCGTATAGCTGGGTCATATGGGAGCTCGATTTCCAGTTTTTGGAGGAATCTCCATATTGCTTTCCATAAAGGTTGAACTAGATGGCATTCCCACCAGTAGTGGATAAGAGTTCCTTTCTCTCCACATCCCCACCAACACTGCTTGTTCTCATTTTTTGTGATGTGTGCCAATCTCTGGGGTGTAAGGTGGTACCTCATAGTTGTTTTGATTTGCATCTTCCTGATGATACACAACATCAACAAAAAGAAAAATTAAAATCACATGATCATATCAATAGATGCAGAGAAAGCATTTGATAAGGTCCAACACCCATTCTTGATCAAAACTCTCAGCAAGATGGGAATAAAAGGAACCTTTCTCAATATAGTTAAGGCCATCTACCACAAGCCAGAGGCAAATATTGTCCTCAATGGAGAAAAACTGAAAGTCTTTCCTTTAAATTCGGGCACAAGACAAGGCTGTCCTCTTTCACCACTCCTATTCAACATAGCACTGGAAGTACTTGCTATAGCGATTAGGCAAGAAAAAGATATTAAGGGAATCCAGATAGGAAAGGAAGAATTCAAGCTCTCGCTGTTTGCAGATGATATGATACTCTACTTACAAAACCCTAAAGTCTCTAGGAAAAAGCTTCTAGAAACAATAGACTCATATAACAAGGTGGCAGGCTACAAAATTAACACACAAAAATCAATGGCCTTTCTATACACCAATAGTAATAAGGAAGAAATGGACATTAAGAAAACAACCCCATTCACAATAGTGCCACACAAACTTAAATATCTTGGAATCAACTTGACTAAAAATGTGAAGGACCTATACAAAAAAAAAAACTATAAAACTCTGCTCCGAGAAATAAGAGACGACACACAGAAATGGAAACACATACCCTGCTCATGGATTGGCAGGATTAACATCATTAAAATGACAACACTCCCCAAAGCATTGTACAGATTTAATGCGATCCCTCTAAAGATACCCATGACATTCTTCAAAGAAGTGGATCAGGCACTTTTGAAATTTATTTGGAACAATAAACACCCTAGAATAGCTAAAGCAATCATTGGGAAAAAGAAGAATATGGGAGGAGTTACTTTCCCCAACTTTAAACTGTACTACAAAGCATAGTTATCAAACAGCATGGTATTGGAAATAAGGACAGGCCCTCAGATCAGTTTGAATAGGCTTGAATAGCTCAGAGAATGTTCCCAAGACTTACAGTCACCTAATTTTTTGATAAAGGAGCAAGAAATCCTAAACGAAGCAAAGAAAGCCTCTTCAACAAGTGGTGTTGGCACAACTGGCTAGCCACTTGCAAAAAATTGAACTTAGACCCCCAGCTAACATCATGTACAAAGGTAAAATCCAAATGGATGAAAGACCTTGATATCAGACCCGAAACCATAAATATATAGAACAATATGTAAGTAAAACATTCCAGGTCATTGAGACTAGAGGCATCTTCAAAGAGGAAACTGCACTCTCCAAGCAAGTGAAAGCAGAGATTAACAGATGGGAATATATTAAACTGAGAAGCTTCTGCACCTCAAAATAAATATTGCCCAGGATACAAGAGCCCCCCCACTGCGTGGGAGAAACTATTCACCCAATTCCCATCTGATAAGGGGCTAATCTCCCAAATATACAAGTCACTGACAGAACTTTACAAGAAAAAAACATCTAATCCCTTCAAAAAATGGGGAGAAGAAATGGACAGAAACTTTGACAAAGAAGAAATACAAATGGGCCAAAAGACACATGAAAAATGCTCCACATCACTAATCATCAGGGAGATGCAAACCCTTTCACCTTTTCTAGGAAGAAAAATAATCAAATTACCATTAGGAAGATTACTAAGAGTGCAAAAGCAAATCCAAGTTATATAGCAAATGTTTTTGTATTCTTTGCAGAATCTCAGTAAAATTTAATTACTTACTAAAAATGGCTTACTCACCTTAAATAGCTTCATATCAAAATAAAGAACATTGAGTAGGTAGAGCTGATGTTACTTGGAATGGCACAATATGCACAAATATGCACTTGGAAAGGCACAAATGCAGATTTACTTATTGCCTTCTCTACTCTTAGGTTCTGTGTAAAAAATAAAGAAAGATTTTTATTTAAATCTATCAATGTCCCGTAGAAAAAAATGTAATCTCTGGGGATCTCACCAATAAAACAGTGTATAAAAGACTTAACTTGCATGCGTTGATCCAAATTAAATCTCTGGGCATCCCATATTGTCCCCTGAGCACTGCTAGAATGATACCTGATTATAGAGCAATAAACCTTTGAGTATTGCCAGTTTGCCCAGAGGAAAAAATGTTAATCTCTACCAATATTCAAAGCCCATGCTATAAAATAACTCACTCAGCAAAGAAACACATTTTCAGTATGATACATTTTTATTTTATTTATAAAATCTGATTGTTTATTGTAAATGGATTAACCCAACAGCAAATCAACATATCCATAACTTTACATATTCTCTGGTTTTATGAGTGAAATAATTAATGTTCTACTCTCTTTGCATATTCAAATAAACCATTCTGTGGTTTAAGTTATAATAAAAATGTTATATATAAGATATTCAAGTATATTCATCTTATAATTTTGGAGTTTGGACAGTTATAATAAAATCTCTATTTTCCCAATTCCTCGACTTTTATTCCATAGATTTAAGGCTTTTTAAAGGCAATCGTCTATAAATGATACCATAATTTTATCTTTCTCTGACTAATTTTACTTAACATAATTCTCTTTAGGTGTCAATATGGTAGAAAGTAACAGCATAGTTTTTCCTCATTTTTTAGATTTAGGTCAAATCCTCATTACATAATGGAAATGTCTCTCTCTCTCTCTTTCTCAGTCTTTCTCTCTCTCTCTCTCTCTCTCTCTCTGTGTTGTGTGTGTGTGTGAGTGTATACAGAGAGTACATTTTCCTTTCACACATCTGTTAAAGGCTACTAGATTTTTTTTATGTGAGGGTTCCATTCATCATGATGATAATTGTTGTAAATATTTATTCAACCAACATTATATCTAAATATTTTCAAACATCTAGGTAGCAGATATGAAAGAAATAGAGCAAAATAATAAGTAGCAGGGATTAAATCTCCATTTTTCTATTTTCTGTGGGTATTTTTAGGATATATTTTGATCCCTTTGTTGAAAAGCTCACGATAGTCATACCTGGCTTTTCTGACCTCATTGTGAGTTTTGACCATTATTTTTAAAGCTAATAAGCAAAGAACATATTTGTGTCCTTGATATCTGTTTTGGCAGACTTTTTACATTATCAATTAGTTTGGAACACACATGGCTATACTTTTTTCCTTAGCCACATGCACCTTAGATGGTGAAAGGGTTCTTGCTGTTTGTAGTCCCTTTGAGGTAGTCCATGTTGATTTCATTGTTATCAGTGCCTCTCTATAGAGTTAGTCACCAAATGTCAGTGTTGAAAGAAGGAAGATAACAGTACTTTAATGCATATTGATTAGAAGTTAAACTCACAGTCTGCAGCTGGAAAAGTATGTACTTAAATACCTTTCAAGGAAAACAGGGAATGACTACCCCAGTTCACCTTCTTTTTCTACTTTGGGCATCTCAAAGTTGAACTACTGATGTAGCTATATAGTTCCCTTGATAGAGATGGGAAATAACTATATAGTTCCCTTGATAGAGATGGAAAGAAGTGTTTCTTTTCAGTAGACTCAATGGTCTTACAAACACAACCCATTGGGTAAGAAAAAAAGCCAGAATATTAATCTGGGGGCAGTTGTTCAGGTGGCAGATACAAAAGTTTGCAAGTCAGGTGTGTCTACAAATTCCTTCTGGTAAATATTAGAAGCTTGTTTAGTTTTTTGTTTGTTTGTTTGTATGGCCACACCTGGTCGTGCTCAGGCATTACTTCTGGCTCTGTGTTCAGAAGTGGCTCCTGGCTGTTCTGGGGATCATAAGGGATCAAACCCAGATTGAAGTGTTAAAGGTGAACTCTCCACTGGCTGTGTTATTGCTCTGGTCCTGGAAGCTTGTTTTATTATTAAAACAGCAGATTTATTTATTTATTTATTTATTTATTTATTTATTTATTTATTTATTTATTTTGTCAAGAAAGGTAGTGAGAGGTTGGGGCCGGAAATGTGGTGTAGATGTAGGGTGTTTGCCTTGTAGGCAGCTGACCCAGAATGGACTGCAGTTCAATCCCAGGGAGTCCCATATGGCCCCCCCAAGTCAGGAGCGATTTGTGAGCCCAGAACCAGGAGAAATCCCTGAGCGTCAAGGATGTGGGATCCCAAAACAACAACCGAAGAAGATGAAGAAGAAGAAGAAGAAGAAGAAGAAGAAGAAGAAAGAAGAAGAAAGAAGAAGGAAGAAGGAAGAAGAAGAAGAAGAAGAAGAGAAGAAAGAGGAGGGAGGAGGAGGAGGAGGAGGAGAAGAAGAAGAACAAGAGTGAGAGGAAACTGCTGACTTACTTTGGAAAAATCACCATCAAGTCTAGAGTCTCACCATCACAAATCTGACACTCAAGTAACTACTGAGGATAGGATCAGGAGTACTGTGGGAAGTACTTGCACCAGTCAGAGCTCGATTTGATCCTACCAACCTGTGAAGTCCCCTGAGCCCCACCAGGGCTGATTCCTGAACTCAGAGCCAGGAATAAGGTATGACTACCACCAGGTATGGCCCCTCAATCAGATAGATAAATGATATATAGATAAGTAGATAGGTGATAAATATAGATACATATAGAAAGAGAAATAAAATAAAGTATCAAAATAAACCTCTATGGAAATAAAAGATGGGCAAGTTTGCCAGCTCTCAAAAGATTGAGATGAATTTTAAGCAATATTAAGAATATCAAAAATGTCATTATTAAGCAATATTATAATAGTACTATGCAATTGAATGCTTATTCATCAACAACTACTATTCATGATATTTAACTAGTATAATATGGAATAATAAAATTAGGCCACCACAAATTATTTCTTTGGCCGTTATTTTTGGCCATATTTCTTTTATGAATATGCTAATGATGGGTGGGAAAATCTTATGTGATGAAAACCAGAATAGTTAGTGTTAAAAATAGTGTTTTAAGTTGGTAAATTTAGCTTCCAGTATGGATTAGAAATTTCTACTACTCGCAAAATTCACATAGGTGGTTATAAACATTGAGAAGGCAAGTTTTCTAAAGCCATTAGAACAAGATCAAAATCAGATTCTAGAGTGAACATAAAATTAGAAAAAAAAGGAATTAAGGGAATTCTAATTCCTTTGAAGTAGAGCAAGAGGGTTTTTGAGGAAAGAGAATTTACTCAGAGAGCGTGTGAGAGGAAAGGAACAAAGAAGAAAAATGTGCTCAGAAGAAAACATAGAATTTTCTCTGGAATAGAAAACAGGCAGTGAAGCCTTTAAAAAAAAAAGTCTGTTAGTTCGAGGGCAAGCTGAATCAGCATCACTTTGGAGAAATGAAAATAAAAGGTGAAGTTTTGTTTCTGAATTGAAAACCAGTGGGAGCAACTTTCGGCCCCTGAAAAACTCATTTGATGACAGACAAAACCAAAAATCAGCAACTAAAAGGGCAACTAAAATCTTAAGCAGAGTTTGTAGGAATGTTGATTGTTACAATTTTGAGAAATAATCTATTAATTTCTAGTATTATGCATATGTCTACCCTAGAGTCACACAGTATTATTACAAAGTATATATGCAGGGAAATGAAAAATATATATGTGAGTGTGTGTTGTATATGTATGTATATATATATATATATATATATATTTGTTGTTTTTGAGCCATACCCAGTAATGCTCAGGGGGACCATATGGGACACCAGGGGATAAAACCAAGGTCCATCCTAGGAGTGTGCTGGCAAGATATATGCCTTACCTTTTGTGTCACCGCTCTGACTCCCATAGGAAGATTTTATAAGTATTTTCGTAGACTCACCTAATTAAGTATCCATGGATGGGGAAAGAATAAGCTGTTTTTTTATTGTGTCAACTCTGAAACCATGACCAATATAAAGTAAATTAAAGTTTAATAAAATAATTTATTCAATAGATTATTCAAAGTCCCAATGGGACCTTAGCTTGGGGAAATAGCCTTAAATTTTCTGAAAAACTAGCCTTGGTCTTGGAGACTTGGTATCCATGATATAGTAATTTATATGAAAAAAGTTCCATGAATCACTTATTTTTTTGTTTCTTTGTTGTTTTTTGTTTGCTTTTTGTTTTTGCTTTTTGAGCCACAACTGGTGACTCTCAGGGGTTACTCCTGACTATGCTCTCATAAATAGCTCCTGGCTGGGGGGACCATATGGGACACTGGGAATCTAACCACTGTCTGTCCTATGTTAGTGCATGCAAGGCAAACATGCTACCACTTGCACCACCACTCCAGGACCCCTCCATGAATGTTTTTTAATAAAGAATATTTTTAACATTTAATTTAATATCTAAATTTTCAGTTAACTAAAAATGTTTGGTTTCAAATAGTCATGATTAATTATGACAATTGTATAACTTGAAAGTTATCATTTAAAAGGTCACTTCAAGAGATATCTTTATACAAAGTTCTAATGGTTATTGGTTATTATTGGAGTCTCTTATCTTAGAGCAAACTTCTATGGTTGTTGAGTTTAGCCTACTTATCTCCTAGATGCTCTTTCCTCAGAAACTTGGTGAACATTAAGTGGATAGACATCAATGGTAGATTTCCTGGGTGGTTTCTTATTTCTTTCCTTAAGAGTATTAGCAGCAGACTATTACTTTTTTTCTGAGGTATCTAGCGGGCCTGTTAATTGACTTTCTATGGTGTTAGAGTAAAGGAGACTTTTAAGAAGGGAATAGGAGATTACTGTCCCTTGGATAATGTTTATGTTCACAATCTTTGTATTGTACATAATTCATGTGTCTATATTTTATATATTGGCACATAATTAATTTGGCTATATTTTAAAAAAAACTTTTAAATTAAAACAGAATAATACCTCTAAAACAATATCTCCTAGTCTGTATATTCCCAAATGTAAGATTAGCCTTTTAAACACCTTATTTCTTTAATTCCTTTTTAAATATATTTTTATTTATTGTTTTATTTTTATAGTCATAGATTTTTTTCTCTTTAACTTCACCTGTTTTGGTTCTGCTTTGGTATAAAAATAATACATAAAAGGTCATGCCTGGGATGAAGAGCTCAGGTCAAAACCCAGGACACAGAGATTCTGTAGCCTGACATTCTTACCCCAAATGAACCCAGCAATATAGTATTAGCACCATTCTTTTTTAAAGGCATACTAAAAAAGAGGGAGGGAATTTTATGTATAGAAACAAGCTCTTATCTACTAGAGATAATCCATACACTTTATAATACAAGGGTGCCTCCCACCTTGAACATGTGTCATGTGGACCCAACTTAGACTCCATGTGACCTAGCAGTGACTGTCCAATTCTGAGACCTACACCTCAGACATTAGAACCGACACAGGTTCCCCGCAACAGCACCAGGAATCAAAATTCCCCCTGGGAAATTCCCAAGACCTCCCTAGCACCAACTTGAGCCAGTTTTGATATGACATCCTGACAAAGAGGAAAATAGCAATAACTTGATCTAAGAGCAGATCGTCCTAACGGTAAGATGAAATCAGAAGACAGTGTTGCCCTTTGACATATCAAAAACCAAGATTGCCAACTACTGAAGACTGAGCATTGACAGCCAACACTGGGCGAATACTTACCGTGGGACCAATACAAAAGACCCTCGTTAGGCTTCAGTCTAGGATCCATACAAAAACCAAGATCTCCAATCTCAGAGGTCTGACTAGTTTGACAACTGAGAAGGAATAGAACTTCTGAAATCATAATATAAAAACTCTATTCTAATATTGATCCTAAGATCTGTGCAAAAACCAAGACCACCTATTATAAGAAGACTAATTACAACAGTGATGGAACAGAACTTTTAGAACTATAAAGAAAGAGTATTCCTAGACGTCGTTCTATGACCTGTGTAAATACCAAAATCTCGGATTAGAGGAGGGCCTGATTGTAGCATCCACAACTGAGTGGAAAGATGTCTGGCACCATAAAAAGACCTTGGGGTGTGAAAAGAGCGTGTATGAGCCTGCAGTTGGTTCTCATGACAGTATGCTTCAAGGGTGGGAGTAACCCGAAACTCTCTTAGTCCAAAGGAATTTCCTTTCTATACTTCTCCGAATACTTACTATGCCTTCACAAGAAAAAGAAAAAGAGGAAGAAGAAGAAGAATAAGAAGAAGAAGAAGAATGAAGAAGAAGAAGAAATAAGAAGAAGAAGAAGAAGAAGAAGAAGAAGGAGAAGGAGAAGGAGAAGAAGGAAAAGAAGAAGAAGAAGAAAGAAGAAGAAGAAGAAGAAGAAGAAGAAGAAGAAGAAGAAGAAGAAAGAAGAAGAAGAACAAGAACAAGAACAAGAAGAACAAGAAGAACAAAGAAGAACAAGAACAAGAAGAACAAGAAGAACAAGGAAGAAGAAAAGAAGTACAAATCTTTTTATGTAATTGCTGGGTTGCGAGTTTTTTTAACTTTTTTGTCATTGTTGGTTTATTTATTTATTTTTTTGTTTTTTGTAGTTGCTGCTTTTTGGGTTTTTTGTTTTTTGCTTTTATGTTATTGTCATTTTTTGTATTTTTGGTTGTTATTGCTCTGTTGTTTTTGTTTGGTTATTGTTTTTGTTTTGTTACCTTTTTCTTCTTTTTTCCCTTTTCTCTTCTAAATTGATATTTATAACACGTAGAGGGAGTCCTCCTATTTTTTTTTCTTTTCTTTTTATTTTCCTATATCTCCAACATAACCACATTACTTGAATCATCTTGTTCAGTCTCATAAATTGAAGGGAAAAATGGATGGTAAAAGGTCCACTCACATGAACAGTTAATGAAAATAAAAATAATCAGACCTAAACATCATACCCCAAATCAACGACAATAGAATCTATACCCAATCTATAGCAAGCTGTACAAGTGGGGACCAGTTACAGCTAGTATTCTGGTAAGTAAAGGAGGAAGATATGGGATGCATTCTGGAAAGAGGGATGGAGGGAGGACAATGCTGATGGTGGGAATGTCCCTGATTCATTGTCACTTTGTACCTTAAATATTACTATGAAAGATTTGTAGTTCACTTTGACCACAATAAAAATTAATTTTAAAAAAAGGACAAAAAAAAAAACCCAGAATACTTGCTGAAATTCTAAACTGGAGAATGTTGCTAATAAACATTACAATTAATATCTTCTACTTCTATAGCAGGACTGTAGCAATTTCTTTTTCACTCTCAATTCACTCAATCACAACAAAACTTATTATAAAGTTATTTAAAATATAAAATTATTAAAATTATAAAATTATTATAAAAACTACATTACACATAGGAAAACTGAAAAAAAAAACTGGTCGAACTGCTAAAAAGCATGTGTTCTGATCGACTTCATTTGTCTCTAACTACCTACAAATGAAGCCAAAACGTTACATAATTAGGTTGAAAGACTATTTGAAAAATCTTGGTATAGAGTATTAGATAACTTTATGTGCAATATTCTTTACAACTCATAAGCTTGTTTTATCATCACATTAATGGACAATAAAGCCTATACCAAAAGCAAATAAATAGTTGTGAAAGTATGAAGTCTATTCAGATATGATCCGTAACAGCATGTATTGTACCAGAGACCGGCCATGGAGTAAACCCTGAGAACAGAGCCAGAAGTAAATCAGAATAAGTCAGTGGTGCCCCCACCCAAAGAAAACCCAAAGATACAAGCATCGTTTTTTGTTGTTTGTTGTTGTTGTTTATACCAGTGAACATAATCTAGACATTCAGCAAATGATAGTTTTAGAACAATTATATCAATAGTAAAATATTCTCATTTTTTAAATTTGGGAGCTGAGAATACAAAGGTAAATCCTAATAGTTACTACATGCTAATCCATTACTAATGCAAACATTGGGAAACATCCCACAATAAATTGAAGTATGTGTCAAGAGAAATCAATGGAAGTTTATATTTTTTATTTTTCTTTTGGGGGGGCACCTATATGCTCAGAAATTATCCTGGTGGTGCTCAGAACACCTTATTGGGGTTGGGCTGAGAGGGATCATACGCCAATTGATTGCATGCAAGGCAAATGCCTTATCCACTGTCCGGGGGGGGGGTTGGGGGGGGGGGGTCCCAGACTCTTAATAAAATTTTTCTTTACTTCGAAGTAAAACTGAATACTCTATTTCTATATAGCTTTTTTACATATAGTTCAAAATAATAACTACTGAAAATATTCATATTTAAGGTATGGTAGTATCATAAATATAAGCTTGAGATTCAGAATTGAGGTTTTTTGTTCTGACTGAATGCCAGAAAAGTCTGTAAAATTTGCATTATAGCTAATTTGATTCATTATGAAATCTGAGATCCTATTGTTGGCACCCTATCTCTTTACCTGCTTATAAAGTGCTGGGTTTGCCTTTTTGATCACCTTATTACTTGTTTTTCTATTTGGCAGACTGCATCCTGGGAGCAGTATTCTATAACGACTTTCAATTCAATTCTATTTTATCAATGAATTTTATTTTTGGATTTCAAGGCAGAACTTTGTAAGGTGCAGTCTAACAAATGACCTCAATTTTCTGAAAGTTTATTGCCAACTTGTAACTACTGACTCAGCATAATAATCCATCATCCTTTCATATGATGAGTTGAGGTTTTTGAATGCAGTTACAGCATATGGCAGATGCTATATGACTACTTCAAGTGACTTATATAGAGCTTGCATATAATTGTGAATTCATGAGGGTACTCCACACTTGTGTCTCTCTTTGGATGCTTGCATTTAGCAAATGATGCCATGAGTTTTTGAGGACCAGGTGGAATTTCGTGTGCCACAGTTTTTATTTTAACCAGAATGTAAATGTCAGAAGGAATGTTGTTTATATATAATCAAGCTGCAACAAGGTGCAAACAATTTTCTTATAACGATTATATTTATTTTTCTTGGATAGATTGATTCTGCCCTATGGAAAATCAATTGGAAAATTTAGTATTTGCTATATGTTTAGGCTTCTAGAAGCTTTTCAGCTTATATAACTCGAGGGACAATTACATAATAAGTTTAAAATTTGTAAGGAGCACAAATGAAAATTAATATTGTTTGCCGATGATGAAGAGTCATTATGTGAAAAAAAAACCATTTGGTCAATTAATGGAACATCAATTATTTAAATGAGATATATACTTAAAATACTTAGTGTATTTATAAAGTACTTTGTGCATTCAGAAGATTATTACAGAACATAAAATAATGATGATTTCTTCTGTATTGTTTTCTAAATGCTGTTACTTTTATAAGTCTAATATTTAGTTATGGGTGCTGGACAGATAGTACAGAACATGAAAATAATGACTATTTTTTCTATATTTCTTGTTTTCTGTAAACTCTGATACTTTTATAAGGTCTAATTTCATTTTTGGGTGCTGACAAGATGATACAGCACAAGATATGGCACTTGCCTTTATTGACCCAGGTTTAATCCTTGGCACTGCAAATGGTCCCCTGAACATTTCCTGAAGCAATTCCTGAGGGAAAAGTCTTGGAGTAACCCCTGAGAATTACCAGTGTGACTAAAAAACATGAAAAAAAGAAAATTTAGTTTTTAAATATTTATATGAAAATTATATACAGGGTTTGAAGAGATAGCACAAAGGTTAATATTTTTTCCTTGACCAATTTATTTCTTTCCTTTCCTGGCACAGCATTTGTCTTTCCTCCCACACTACTAAACACTTCCAGAAGTGATTCCTGAGCACATAGCCAGGAGTGAGTTCTGAGCATTTGGCTCAAAAACAAAACATTTATATATAATAATTAATCTATGTTATATATTACTTTAAAATATTATTTATACCATAAAATAGTTGCAGAATCCTATGGCTTATAGCTACATTTTATTCTGACAGATCAATTTCTACTCTTAAACATTTTGCAGTGTGAAGTGAATATACAAATTAATTTGGAAAGACTTCTAGGCATAAGTTAAAAATATTCTATTTCAGCTCTCTAATAAGTCTCAGCAAATAAAGAAATTTATATTCCTGGGAGTTCTTTTTATTGCAGGAGGATGAGATTGGCTTTCTAACAGTTTAAAAGAAAATAGGACCCTAAACGTTATACTAGTTGGCAATGATGAGTTTTCTTGCTGTTATTGTAGTTGCTGCAACCAGGGTAGAAGATGTGAAAATTGCAACAGGATTTACAACTTTTAGTATAAATATTCAACAGGACTGTGCTTAATGTACTTCTGCATAAATTGTATAAGGCTGAAAATGGTTTGGGAGATTCAGTAATAATTACTGATTTTACAGCTATTCAATCAAGTGGATAAACCTGAAAATTTGTAATAGCTATGATTTTTCTTAGCTTCCTTATTTTGTAGAATATTTTAAAAATATATGTTGGGGTCGAAGCAGTGGCACAGAGTGGTAAGGCATCTGTCTTGCTGGCACTAGCATAGGACGGACCTCAGTTCAATTCCCCGTCATCCCATATGGTCTCCCAAGCCAGGAGTGATTTCTGAGCACATAGCCAGGAGTAACCTGAGCATCACCAGGTGTAACCCCCCAAAAAATAAACAAAAAAGTGTTACTTTTTACTAAAAGTGCTTTTGTCTCTGTTTATACCATATATGTGTGTTATATGTTTCTACACATTTGTGTTTCGGTTTTATTTTTGTTTCTTATGTTTGTTTTATTTTAGAGCTACTCCCAGTGGTGCTCAGAACGTACTCCTGGCTCTGTGCTCCAGGAATACTCTTGGTGGATTAGGGGGCCATCTAGGATTCTGGGATAAAAATCAGGTTAGTTACATACAAGGCAAGTTCACCGTTCATTGTATTATTGCTCCAGTCCACTTTACTCTTTATTTTGAGGGGGCTCTCTTCCAAAGTGAGATTAGAGGCTTTGGGCCATAACCAACATTGTTGGGGCCCACAGCAATACACTCCACTATATTTGGAGCACCAGAGCATTTCGGTTTATGTATGTTTCATGCAAAATATGTGATTTTGCCCTTTGAGCTATTTTTCTGGATCAAGAACATAATTTTGGATGAATAAAAGTTGATTATTCATTCACATGTTTTCAATAAAAATATATCTATACTAAAGTATTAATATACTAAATAAGTTGGGGCCGGAGAGATAGCATGGAGGTAAGGCGTTTGCCTTTCATGCAGGAGGTCATCGGTTCGAATCCCGGCGCCCCATATGGTCCCCTGTGCCTGCCAGGAGCAATTTCTGAGCCTGGAGCCAGGAATAACCCCTGAGCACTGCCAGGTGTGACCCAAAAAACCAAAAAAAAAAAAAAAAAAAAAAAAAAAAAAAAAAAAAAAAAAAAAAAGAAATATACTAAATAAGCATGTACATTCTTGAAATATCTTTAAAAAAAACTAGGGGCGAAGCAGTGGCACAATGGTAGGGCTATTGCCTTGAATGTTTCTGACCTAGAAATAACCATGGTTAGATACCTGGCATCCCATATGGTTCTCCAAGCCAGGAGCAATTTCTGAGCACATAGCTATGAGTAACCCCTGAGTGTCTCTGTGTGTAGCCCCAAAACAAATAAAAAAAAAAAACAAAGCAAAACAAAACAATAAAAACTAACAAAGTAATTCTTTCAAGATCACTATTTTGAGTGACACTGAATATCAGGTAAAATGGTGAAATCCTGGAGAAGCGTATAGATTATTTAAATTATACTGTCTACCTCATCTACCTTGCAACTTCTATATTTTGTTCATTTGTAAATCAGACAAGTAAAGATTTATTATAAAATTTTCCTATACTTTTCCCCCCAAAATTTTCCTATACTTTTTACTTCTCACAGAAGTTTTCACTTTATACAAAAATAAAGATTTTGAAGCAATTTTTGTTATTCCTATTAAATCAGAATGATTTATTCAAATTGTGTGTGTGTGTGTGTGTGTGTGTGTGTGTGTGTGTGTGACACCTGGCAGCGCTCAGAGGTTACTCCTCACTCTTAAGTTCAGAGGTCGCTCATGGCAGGCTCGGGGGACCATATGAGATGCTGGGTTTCAAACCACCATCCTTCTGCATGCTAAGCAAATGCCCTACCTCCATGCTATCTCTCCAGCCCTATTTATTCAACTTTTATCTATTAATTCCTTCAACAGTTTAAGTGTCTAGTTTAATTACTTATCACTACAGATGTTTTTTTCTTATTTTTATTTTTTAACTTTCAGTAGAAAGATTTATATTCTAAAAGTTTCTACTTTTAGTAATATTTTTAATAGAAAGATTTATGTCCTGGGGCTGGAGTGATAACAAAGTGGTAACTCATTTGCCTTGCTACCTGATGCCCAGGGACAGACTCAGGTTAGATCCTTGGCATCCCATATGATCCCCTGAGCCTGCCAGGAAAAAATTCAGATTGCAGGGCCAGGAATAGCCCTTGAGCACCACCAGGTGTGTCCCCAGAACAAAAATAAATAAATAAATAAATGAATGAATAAATAAATAAATAAATAATGGAGTGCACTGGCTTAAAAATAGAAGTTTTATATCCTAAAAGATCAAAGAATTTTATGCTAATAATCTCATAGTTCTTATCTCAGTCCAGTAAGAGAATAAACCATAACAGAGTGGAAATGGTATAAAGGGTAAGGCGCCTGCCCTGTATCCGGTTGACCCAGACAGACCACGGTTCGAATCCCAACGTCCCCTTTGGTTCCCTGAGCTTTCCAGGAGCGACTTCTGAGTGCCGCCCAATGTAACCCCTAAACAAACAAAAAAAGAACAAGAAAGAAAGAAAAACAAAATAAATCATAATACTACTCAAAATAGTGTAAAGATATAATTGTGAAAATTACAAATGTATTTTAATTTTCTAGATGACAGAGGAACATTTTTTTTCCGAATGGCACTCATATGAAGCAAAACTTGTTAAAACTTAACAAGTCTTGGAGCCACAGAGGTGGCACAAGTGGTAAAGCGTCTGCTTTGTCCACACTAGCCTAGGATGAACTGCGGTTTGATCCCCTGGCATCCCATATGGTCCCCCCAAGCCAAGAGCGATTTCTGAGTGCATAGACAAGAGTAATCCCATGAGCATCACCGGGTGTGGTCCAAAACAAACAAACAAAAAAACTTAACAAGTCTTGATGAGTCAGATAAATGATGTAGATGAAATATTGATAAGTCTGAATCAGCAAATATGATTCTACTGTGGCACAATTTTTCTCACAAAATAATTGCTGTGTTTATATAAAAATCATGAAAAGGAACATGTGTGCAGTTATGAATGGTTAAAGGAAAACCTGAGCTATTCATGCTCAACATTTTATGCAAAATTTCTCTTCTCTTTGATTTAATTTGTTATTTCACCTCCTTCTTTCATAATGCAGTTGTGTCTTAACATGTTCTTGTGTATTCATAATTATATTTATTTTTAATTGTATATATTTTGATTTTGATTAAAATATTTACTATAAACTTATTCACTCTATATCTTATTAAATTTTATGTATACAAACAAGTTATGTTTCTGTCAATCACAAACATTTCAAATAATGTCATTACCACATTTCATTGGTCCATTCCACTAAATACACATCGATTGCTCTTACTCTTCATTAGTATTCATTACAAATATTATTACTATATCAACTTCTGGGACTATGTAAATTCACATATGTACATATTGAGGAATACAATATAGTTTTTAGTATGTGTTATATTCAAGCTAAAATATACTAGCATATTGTTATAGTATACAGCTTTCTAATTTTTGCCAATATGATAAGTGTAAAAATATATTATTTTAGGACTGGGAATATAGCCATTCGTAGTTTTATTTTTTTAACACATATGAAGCCTTATATATAATCCCAGCATCAAAAAAAGAAAAAAATGTGTCAAGATTTAGACTTTCTATTTCTGAATTACTTAATTAAATCATTTACTGATTTCACATGATATATGAAATATTTATTGTTTAGTTACATTAATTATTTTATCTACACATTTTCCTATGTAAGATGTCATATGTATACATTAAAACATTGGTAATTAAGATAGTTTTTGTTTTGATTTTGGGCTACAACTTGACAGTGCACAGGTCTTACTCATGGCTCTGTGCTCAGAGATAACTCCTGGGGCCTCAGGAAAGCAAAAAGAGTGCCAGGAATAAACCTGGGCCAGTAACGTACAAGGCAAGTGTCTCTCTGGCTTCATTTAATTAGAATGTATTTTATATTTATGATTTGATCATAGTCATGTATATGGATATCAATTTATATCTAAATAAGTTTAAAACAAATTATATATTTGTGAACTGTAGTATTAAGTAATAAAATGATACAATATATTTTAGTAGCAATTTTCTTTTTAGTAGAATATTTTTTAATAAATTCAATCAACTAAAGTTGATTAAACAGATTAGATATAGCTTTGCTAAAATATTTTAGTTACTGTATATTTTTCCACAAAAATATGTCATTTACTTTTAATGATACTCTGAGTTCTCATGTAGTTTGAATCTAATAATCAAATTAATATTTTGATCTCAAATATTTGATGCATTTTGATGTCCAGCTTTTTTAATATGTTCTCCTCCTATTTTCTAATTTATTACAATTTATTTACTAATTTACTAATTATAAAATTAGTCTCACAATTTTACTTACCTAGCTTCTAGTCTACCTAAACTAATCAAACAAATTAAATTGTATGGCACACTAGGAAGGAAAACATTGTCTAACTTTTTCAGAATTTTGAGCTGTATCTGAAGCTAACAAAGACAGATAGACCAGAGCAAAGCATGCATATTTCTTTTGTACATTTTAAAGTTGAAGAACCATTAAGAAAAAATTGAAGAAGCAATTATATCAGAGTATTTTAAAGCTGCATTTAATAAAATGCACAGTCATAGGAAATAAGAGAAATTAAAGAATGTCAGGCATGTGCAGTAACTGGTCAAAACATTGCACATTCTATTTGTTCAAATTACTCTCTTTTGCCATTATCTTTGAGGCTAAGAATGCATTTTACCTTCAGATTTAGGATGGGTCCCTCTCACATGCAGGTTTTATTATGCTTCAGGAGAGACCATTTGGAAAAGGTCAGATGAGCTCCTTGCTTCTGCTATATTTTCAAACTATCAAAATACCCGATATGGCAAAGCAACTCATTTGGCTATGTCCTGAATCCCTATCAAAGCAAAGTAGAAATAGAACTTTATATTTGTTAAGAAGTTGTTTATACAGGCAGACAAGTAACAAATATTTGTAATAACATATTGACTCACCTTACTTACTGAATTATGTGCTACATTTATTATACATAATAACATATGTTACTAACTATATATTTTGTATCAATATGTGTTTTGGCTCTTGTAAATGTAATTTTACTGACTTTGTAAAACTTATACATCAGTATTTGATATCACATCTTCCCCCCTTTGGTTTTTATTATTTGGAAATGCAGGAACTTTGATGGACATTTATTTCCACAAAAATCTTAGACAATAATACTGAGTGAAATCAATCACAGGGAGAAAAACACTAGATGACTTCCATCATCCTGTAGTATCAGACTTGGAATTAAAAGATCAGTAAAATCAAATGATGGTGGATTCTGGGTTCTGGAATAAAATCTGAAAATATCTGAACATTCTTCTTTAGGATAATGCTAAATGCATTTTTTTCCTTTTGAATATATGATTTCTTCCACTTTGACTGTTCCAGAGCTTAAGAGAATCTCCTAGCCATTCTGAGGAGATTATAGGTAGGACTGAGAACTTTGCACTGGCATCCGGCATTCAAAGCATGCACTCTGGCCCATTAATTTATAGCCTAGCCATAAATATAATATTTTTCTCATTATTGTTATTAGTGAAAAAAATTTTATTGGTTTTTGGGCCACACCCAATGACACTCAGGAGTTACTCCTGGCTAGGAGCTCAGATATCACTCCTGGCTTGGGGGACCATTTGAGATGCTAGGGATCTAACTTAGATCTGTCCTGGGTCAGCCGCATGCAAGGCAAGTGCCCTACTGTGGTGTTATTGCTCCGGCCCTGTATCAGTGAAAATTTTGCATGATATTACTAGCTTCTATTTATTTTCACACAAAGGTAGTAAACATTTTCATATGTGCTCCATCTTTTGATGTCTAATGAAATTCTTATTTATTCATCTGACAATATGTTATATTATTAACTTCTAATAACATTATTGTGAACTATATAAAAGTGTATATCAATACTTATAAAAAAAACAGTAGCATTGGAATTGTTTCCTTTCAATGAATCCTCGTTCATTAGATAAAAGTTAATATTGATGGACCAAATGTAGGAAACTATAGTCAAAAAAAAAAAACAAAGAGGTCAAATATTCATATTTGACCTTGGAAAGAAGAGATATTAGGTATAAAATCTCGGTTTAGCACTTAAATCTCTTTAAGGAAGGCAATTTCCAATTCATTTGATGTAATCAAGATAGATATTAACATAAATTTTATTCCTTTTTTAGGGGAAGCCTCTCAAGAATTATTCTGGAGACCCAGGAAAAAATCCCAGTGCTATTTTTTTTTTTATTTTTGGCCTTTTTTAAAATTGCTAAACAGTTACAAATGCTATGTTCAATAGTTCAATGCTATGATCTATGGGGTGATATTAATGTCCTGAGGTCCTGGAGTTAACAGCACCCTATCCTTGGTCTTCTAAGATACCGAGGTACTCAAGGAACCTACCTGCAGGTAATTTGCTGCTTGGACTTGAACTAGAGCTGCGTACATGCAAGGCATGATTTTGAAGTCCTTGGTAACTATTCAATTCCAGAAATCTTTGTTCTTTTGGTATGATAATTAATGTAATGTAATTTAATTTTTTGGGGGGGCACACCTGGCTGCGCTCAGGGGTTACTCCCGGCTCTGTGCTCAGAAATTGCTCCGGGAAGGCTCAGGGCACCAACCAGATGGCATGCTGGGGATAAACCTTGGTCGTCTGTGTGCAAGGCAAGCACCCAATTGCTGTGCTATAGCTCCTGCGCCTTGTATAATAATATAGTAATTTAGAATAAAATCGGGGGGGCAGGTAAACAAACTGACAATCCAGTGGTTTGGGAGCAAACGGGGCTGTTTGGCAAGCAAGAACATGAACCCCTGTAGTATCTCTGCAAGTCTTTTTTTTTGTATTTCCACTCGATTTCTTTATTTCTTTTCTCTTTCTGTCTTTTAATCACCATTGCCATTATTTTTCTTGAATAATTCACAGCAATTATTAGGTAAAGTAATGTATGACAGGATACTACGCATCTATATGTAGGTTAGTGGGAAGAAAGAAAGTGTTGGAAGCCCAGTGTAGCCTTTCTTTCCCCCCACCCTATTTTTTGTTCTTGTGTCACATCCGGCAGCCCTCAGCGGTTCTTCCTGGCTCTAAGCTCAGAAATCACTCCTGGCTGACTCTGGGGACCATAAGGAATGCTGGGATTTGAACCACCACCCTTCTGCATGCAAGGCAAATGCCCTACCTCCGTGCTATCTCTCCGGCCCCCAGCAAAGCTTTTCTAAGCTTGAGATGGTTCCAAAGGATCTGGGAACATGTGTGGACATCACTGACCCAGGAGTTAGTGAAGCAGTTTAGAATAGGAGATTCATGTGGAGTGGTGGCAAAAGTGTCATGGCAAGTTACTTATGCCAAGAAAGCAAGAATATTTTCCAAGTATTGGCGATGAATTATCATCATAATATGAGTTGAAATCTTCAGTGTTATCTTCAACCAAACAAATTCCTAAATGAATGGTAGAGAGAAGGACACACGGCTTGTTGATAGGACAGTAACAGATGCCTTTTTTGATAGAGGACTACAAGTTTATAACAAAGAATAAAATGTGTCAAGATAGAGATTTAAGTTAACACTTCAATTTATTTCAAGATTCTGATAATATCTTGAGTAATAGTATTTTCATATAGTGTAATGATTTTTACTTTTTATTTTCCTTTTTGGCTTTTGGGCCACACCTGTTGACGCTCAGGGGTTCCTCCTGGCTATGCGCACAGAAATCGCTCCTGGCTTGGGGTACCATATCGGATGCCGGAGATCGAAACGTGGTCCTTCCTAGGTGTGCAAGGAGGATGCCCTACCGTTTGCTCTACTGCTCCAGCCCCTGGTTTTTACATTTTTAAAGAGAACTTGTTTTCTTCGTATAAAACAAGCTCAGTGTTTCATATTTAAGAAGTCTACTTGTCTATTATACACATTTTAAAGTTTTGTATGACAGCTAAGAAATTACCTTTATATATGCTGTATAAGACTTAATTTTTATTCCTCTACATATCCATCTATAATCTGTATCAAGTCAATATGCATTTATAATGCATTCATTTGGTTAAACCACTGGAAGTTTATGGTTTCTCTTATGTCCATGACACTATTACACTACGGAAGTTCAAGAACTTTTGTGAAGGGTCTAGAGAAATAGTATAGCATGTAAGGCTCTTAAATTAAATGCAGATTCTTGATTCTATCCCCAGAAGTTTAAAAGCCCCCCCCAAAAAAAAACTGTCTGAAGTCCTCCATGAGCCATGAGCCAGGAGAAGAAAACCTTGAGAACATGTAGATGTAAACCACAAACAAATAATATGTGAAATGAGTTAGAACATCAGTTCACAGATTTGGTTTTATGATAACTTGGACAAATAAAAATCTTTATTTAAAAAAAGGTTCAAAAATATATAGTGATAGATTTGCTTTTATTTTTGAAGAGATTTGACAATCTGAAAATGTGTACCCAATGTGGAAAATGAATAATAGTTATAATGATTAGCAAGTAAAAGTAAATAAGCTTGGTATAAAATAGTTTCATAAGATCATACAGACAATATTATTAGTATGTGGAAAAAATGTATGATAAAATGAAAGTAACAGAAGATATTTTTGGAGCTAATTTTGACCAAGTTTTATAGTCATGATAGCTAGAAATAGTAGAAAAAATTTCTTAAAATAAAGGGGGTTCAACAGTAGTGACTGTTGAAAAATAAAAGGGTATTGGCACTACAGACAATGACTTGGGTTGGACAACCTAATATGCCTGAAGCCTTGAGTTGGTCTTATGCCAGAAAACTTCAGGGGTAAGTTCTTCTTGTATTTAGGCCAAGGCTTTTTCTTTCCATGCCCCCTATATTTTGCTGGGCCTATGCAAACAATTTCCACACTAACACAGTCTTTGCTGTGCTCCTTTGACTCACTCTTAATGAATTATTGTATTATGATCATTTGTGTCAACAATACTACAGATTTTAATGTTAAGAGAGTTGCATAAATTTTGTGGCTTTGTATTGCTTTGTGTAAGAAATATTATAATGTACTACAATCTGGGGGCTCGAGGACAAAGTAAATGTACATGTTAAAATAAATAAATAAAAATAAATAAAAAATAAGGGGTGTTGTTAATAGTAATTAAATATATCCTTTTCTTTAGACAGTTAACTTTGAGAACATATAAGATGGAAAATATAGTCATGTAATATCTGAAGTACTAATGTTCTATCATATCTAAATTCAATTTCTATTACATATTATGATTTCAAATTATTTTTACAAATATGCAAGCAGAGACAACATGGATCTTTGGAAAAAATAAACATCCCATGTAAAACCCTTAGTCAATATATTTAAAAAAATGAGGAGTTTTCACATAATATTCATTGTTCACATCAGAAAAGACCTTGAAAAATTTTCTAGGCAAATCTTATTCATATTTTGTAGTGGAGCTTTTAGAGAAAGAGGATTAAAAATCTCCTCTGAAAGAATAATAATCACCCCTCCAATATTTAACAAGTATTTAATTGGACAATTATATTCATTGTATCCCAGTTTATAACAAACACCTAAAATATTTTAACCACAACCCAGTTTCTTATAAATATGGAATTTTAATTTAATCTTTTCTAATTATTTTAGTCTCTTACATAGTATTATATTACATACATTCATATGCTTCATTATTTCTGTTAATACTTCAAGATTTAGTTTCTAGGATTAAAATCCTAGTTCTCCTGCCTTTCCTTCCATTTAACAAGATTCTGTAAACTTTTAAAGCTTCAGCTTATACAGCTCCATAAAATGTTTGCCAATTGGCTCCAAGAAAGTTATTCTATGGCACACTCAGAAACCACGTTTTGCTGTATCTCAAAGTTTGAAAATATCCCAGTAGAATATATCTTAAATTTAAATGGTCAAAGTTTATTTTTATATACAAATGGAATTCCTCAAACTTAAACTCAATAATTGCAGAGACATACATATGATTAAATCAAGTTCATCTGCTTCTAAAGACTATTATTAGTATTATTCATAAATAATTATTTACTTTGCTGTTAGAAACCACATAAAATACATCAATGTTTCCAACTATCACTAAATTTATGATCATTTTTAAAAAAAATTATGTATTCCATAATTCTAATTTTATTACTCAATAATTTAATTAAAATGTTATTTAATATTCTAGATATTAGACTATTAAGAATTATAATAAGATGGGAATGGAGCAGTGGAGCAAGTGGTAGGGCATTTTCCTTGCATGCATTAATCTAGGATGCGATTTGATCCCCAGGCGTCACATATGGTCCCCCAAGCCAGGAGCGAATTCTGAGTGCATAGCCAGGAGAAGTCCCTGAGTGTCACTGGATGTGGCCCAAAAATCAAAAATCTTTGGCATCAAAGCCTGACCATTTTAGTGATTTCTTTTACCAAATGTAGTAATAACAGATCCTGAATAAACACCAAAGTTTTAGAGTAGAGTGATGTTTTTAGCCTCAATATCACATTAAATTATATATTTATATTATTTGTTATATGTACCTTGGGAAGTGATCTTAATAGAGGAGAAAATACAATACTCATAATAGAGTTGTCATATAAGATATGAGAATATTCAGTTTTTCTCATGTAACATTAATTAATACAACAATTAAATCGATGTGTCCTAATTTATGTTATACCCGTAGAATATTTTGTGAGTAGTTGAATGTGAGTTATTTTATTTCAATAAATTTCCAAGGAAAACCACTATGGAAGAGAGTGAGAAGGAAGAAGAATTCATCAACTGAACAATATATCAGCAGGCCATGCTTACAAGGAGATTGGAACCACTCTCTGTTAGGAAACTCAAGAAATGAATGTCAAACATGGCCTCTAGAGTCATCCAGTCAAGGTTGATTGAAATAAAGTATTAATACACCAACTACCTTCAGTCATCAGCAGACGGTAGATCCAAGTGGGCATTGATTCTCTAGTATTTTACTTCTTCCAGAGCAAGCTTCAGCCACCAGAGAGAGCCCTCAGACAGTTGAAAATATGTTATGAGGCACAAAAATATACAAGTCAGGGAGATAGAGCCAGGCAACAAAGTGCCTGCTATTTCTATTTTATATATTTACTGTATTTAAATACACATAACACTTATGTTACATAATTTATTAGATATAATGGAGGATTTAAATTTTATGCCCTTTTTGAAACTGTTCAATTTCTGTTGATTATCTTTATTTTGTTTTCCTGCATGAAAATGCATTACTCAAAGTAGTCTGTCTTAAATAGATCCCTTTATCCTCTCTTGTTTAGATCTTTGAGGAAAATGTTTACTCTTCTTTGGTATGTTATTCTTAGGTCTTTCCATTTTAGTTTTTAAATAGTATTTACCTATATTTCTAAAATACCCAGAAATTGCCTGCTAACTTTTGTCTCTTCAAGAAATATCAAAGTACTATTTAACAACTTTGGATTTAGAGTTACATATCATATTACTCAGTATTTATGAGGTGGATGAATTAAAATGGGAACAAACATAATCACCTTAACCTTTGAAAATGACAAATGTATGCAAAAATTTGAACACTAATATAATTTTCAATAAATAGTTTATGTAACATGTTTCTCTAGTTTAAAAATATTTACATAAAAATAAATCCAGTGCAGTTTATACAGGTTTCTTTAAGATATAAATGTTATTCATGAAATGTATCTGGACATTAATGACTAGGTATAATTAGATTATTTTATGTATATTTTAATTTTTGTCTAACTTGATAGACAAACATTCCATTTAGGTAGACAGTTGGGAATTTTCCTTTGAAATGTTAAGAATAAATATTTTTCAAAGCGAGAGAAACCTGTAGAAATGTATTTAATATTCTAAAATTATTATTCATAATTTTAAGCAGACCTTCACAAAGCATATCAAAGTTTTATTATGCAAGTGATTCTTCTGACAACTTATTTCATTAAATTTTTTCCAACCAATGTTACATGTTGATCAAAGGTAGAGAAATTCAAAATTACCTTCCTCTTCATTAGGCAAAACTTTTCTGCAAATAAAAGACAGATTATTTTCAAGCTACTACTAAATGAAAATTATCTGTGAAAAGATATTTTTAAATTAAAACTTCTTGGTTTTCAGAATTCCTCTACAGTGGTACAATTGTTAAGAGTATGGTTATGTTGTCTCTTAAGTATACCCTTGTGTATACACTGAGAGTGAAGAATAGAAAATACCATGATTTGATATAAAATAATTAGTAGGTAAGTGGGTTTTATTTACAATAAAAGATGACAAAATTATTTAGAAAGTCCAAAATTCATGTTAACATTTTTAACATTTTTATTTTATAAATAAAATGTTGACTTGAAGAGAGTAATTTTTCTAATAGTGACTCTCTAAGAGAGAAGTAAATAAAATTATTTAAGAATACATAAAAAAATCATTAGAGAACATGATACGGGATGGTAGTTCCATTTTAAGTAAGGAAAATTTCTACTAACAAGACATTTGAATAAATACCTGAATGAATACATAAGTTGATCCTATAAAGTGGAGGCAAAGAAAATGGTAAGTCAAAGTCCCTTGGTATGATCACAGGTAAGGTATTGACAGAGCTTCAGGGCAGGTCTAGTTCACAGCTACTTGGAGAAGAGATTGTAAGAGGTGGGAACAGAAAAAGGCTAGGAAGCTCAAACAAATAACGCAAGAGAGAGAAGATTGTATTTAAATTTAGTTAATAAATATGTGATGATCGAAAACAATAAGCTTATGGATATATTTACATTAAAATCCCACAGAAATTGGTGGTTGGTGTGAGTTTTGAAAAAGGAGAGTCAGGAATGAATCATGAACCTAAGGAATCTTGTAACGATGGAGAGGGAGAATGATAAAATAAAGAGTTCAAATAAGATGCAATTTATACACAGCAATCATATAATTTGATGTAGGATAGAGACAAGAGTGGCAGACAACATGAAGAGAGTAAAACACTGAAAGAACTACTGTGCAAATCTTGATATGGAAATAGAATAAAAAATTGCCAGAAATATTCTGACTCAACCTCAGCAACCACTTCTAGGAACACAAGGACATTAATGAGAGTTTTTTGACAAAAATCTCAAAATTTCTGCTCACAGCATTTTGGGGGGGAATGCATCCAATATATTCTTCAACAGTTCTGACCTTCACTATTTCATGAAACTCATTTGAGGCTACTTTCTTCATAGACATAAACTGAACACTAACAGGCCATGATCTTTTCTTCTGCTTAGAAGAAGAAAAAAAAAACAGTTTATTCTGAAATTTAATTTTAATAACAAATTATACCCAGTTAAATTTTTTGAATATTAAAGGCTTGCACTAGTGTTCTCTTAAATGTTTAGTTGTGGATACTTATATTTTAAAATACTTTTCCTCTATTTGATCTTCCTTTCTTAATAATACTTGTGATGGAATCAGTGCATTATGCAACTCTTTAGATACATTTACAATTATTCTTTATATAATCTATAATTATCTCTGAGAATAACATTAGTAGAGGCATTATTTTACCCTAAATCTTGATGCACCGACTGAGTATATCTGTCTTTAAAATTTGACAAGAATGATTGTTACTCTTGTGAACACTTAGTTATCATGTCCTAAAGTGAAGACTAAATATCTGACTTTACAATAGCCAGACTCTGGAAACAACCAAGATGCCCTTCAACAGATGAGTGGCTAAAGAAACTGTGGTACATATACACAATGGAATACTATGCAGCCATCAGAAGAGATGAAGTCATGAAATTTTCCTATACATGGATGTACATGGAATCTATTATGCTGAGTGAAGTAAGTCAGAGGGAGAGAGAAAGACGCAGAATGGTTTCACTCATCTATGGGCTGTAAGAAAAATGAAAGACATTTTTAACAGTATCTCAGAGACAAGAGAGATGAGGGCTGGTAGGTGCAGCTCATGACAGGAAGCTCATCACATAGAGTGATTAGTGCAGTTGGAGAGATGACTACACTGAAAACTATCATAACAATGTGAATGAATGAGGGAAATAGAAAGCCTGTCTCGAGTACAGGTGAAGGAGGGTGGGGAGGAGGGAGATCTGGAAAATTGGTGGTGGGAATGTTGCACTGGTGAAGGGGGGTGTTCTTTACACGACTGTAATCATACAACCATAATCATGTTTGTAATCACAGTGTTTAAATAAAGATAACTATAAAAAAGAACATTAAAATATCTGACTTTATTTATAGACAATCAATCTATGAGGGGCATTTTAAGGGTTTTGTTAAAAAATAGTTTTTATTGCGGGCTCAGCAGACCCCACATGCCAGGACTTCACCGTTCCTCTTTCAACTGGTATGTGAGGGTCACTGAGTGGGAGAGCTAACCAAAAGGCCCCCTGTGCTGAACACTAGTGCAAGGGACTGACATCCTCTCATGCCAGACCAGCCTAAAGAGCAAGGCCTGGCAGCTGGGTCTCTGGGGGGGGGGGAAGGAAATCATATCCTTCCATGGCCATAAATGGGGCTATGTGGTGGGCCCCCTTACAGGGGTGTCCTTTCTTACTAGTCCTCATTTTCAAAAGTGCGGGGGCTCTAATGCACCCATGTGACACATACACTTTTTAACCATTATCCAACAATGCTCCTAATTTTAGATTGTTTCAAGGAAAGGAAATGGAATGCCCAAGATTTGGAGGATAACACTCGAATAGATCTCTAAAATCAGTCTATGTAGGCATGATTTTCTATACAGTGATTTTCTCTCTGATTGTCATACCTAAACCACAAACAATCCATCTATATCGTGTATATAGCCCCTCTTATATATTACCCCTCCCCCTACTCCAGAATCCTTTCTACTCTCTCATCCCCCAATCCTGAGTTCTATCCCTCCTTATTTAACTCTCTTTACCCTCAGTTCTTAACTCATTAGGCACCAAGACCAGCCTTCTGCCCCAACAAACCACCACCCAGCTCCTCACCAAATAGACATCCTCTCAGTCCCCTATCTCATGCCTCGGCAAGAAACTACAACCAACACGCTGCTGACTCATGCCAAATGGTCCTTCTCACCTCCCTCAAATTGTGGATTGCTGCAAGGTACCAGATTCAGCTTCAGAAAGATCCCCAGCTCAAGGACACTACATGATTCCATAATTCTGAAAATCATGTGTCAAACTAAAGACCAAGGATTTCACCCTCCACAAGAATATCTCAAAAGACCTAATTGGGAGGCCTCTATTGCCTTTGTATGGTTATCTTTATAGTAATTCATCTTAAGATGTGTATTCCTAAATATAAAGGTAGCCTCCTCCATCACTTGTTTTCTTCAATTATCTTTTTATTTTAACTCAGTTTTATTTATTTGTTCTAATACACACACACACACACACACACACACACACACACATTTTCTTTATCCTCACCAGTTTTGGTGCTGCTTGGAATGAAAACCAAGAAAAAGTCTTGCCTGGAATGAAAGCTCAGGTCAAAACCAGAGCACAGAGACTGTGTAGCCAGTCATTCTTACCCAGAATAGCACCAGCAATACAATATGATACCATAAGTTTTTTTTTTTGTATAGGCACAGTAAAAAGGGGGAAACCATATACACAGAAACAAGATCTTATCTTCTAGGGATAAGAACTCACAGGGGTACCTCCCACCCTGAACATGTGTCATGTGGATATAACTCAGTCTCCATGAGATTGGACAGTGTTAGTCCAACCCTGAACCCCAGATCCCAGACGTAGAATTGATACATCTTCCTGCAACAACAACAGGAACCAAACTCTGCTGGGAAATTTCTATCACTCTGGCAGCAACTTGCGCCAGTTCTGATATGACAATCCAACAACGAGGAAACGACAACTTGAACTAAGAACAGGTTGTCCTATCACATCATCTAACGGTAATAGGAAATCAGAAGACGTATCATCCTTTGATCTGTGCAAAAACCAAGAGCGCTATCTACAGAAAACTGACTTTGACAACCACGACTGGGCAGAATTTACCTTGGGATCAATAAGAAAAACCCTACCCTACCTAGGCTGTAGCCTAGAACTTGTGCAAAAATCAAGATCTCTAATTACAGAGGCTCGACTTTGACAACAAAGATTGAGCAGATCTTTGGAACCATAATATACTAGGTTTCTTCTTAGAATCTGAGCAAAAACAAAGAAAACTTATTACAGAAGACTGACCACAACAACAATGATGGAACAGAACTTCTAGAATTGTAAAGACTCTATCCTAGATCTTGTCCTATGACCTGTGCAAATACCAAGACCTCTAGCTACAATGGCTTGATTTTATCATCCACAACTGAGAGGAAAGTTTCCTGGCTCTACAAAAAAAGCCCTTAGTCCTAGTCGCTATCTTTTTGTTCGTCTGTTTTTGTTTTGTTTTGTTTTGTTTTCCTTCTTTCTTTGTCTTCTTCCAGCAGAACCACACAACTTGAATTAACTTGTTCTGCCTCATGAATTGAGGGAGAAAATAAAAATAAACGGTACCAAGACCAAACAGCCATATGAACATTGAGTGGAATTAAAAATGATCTGCTGGGCCTGGAGAGATAGCACAGCGGCGTTTGCCTTGCAAGCAGCAGGACCAAAAGTGGTTGGTTCGAACCCCGGTGTTCCATATGGTGTTCGAATCCCGGTGCCTGCCAGGAGCTATTTCTGAGCAAACAGCCAGGAGTAACTCCTGAGCACCGTGGGTGTGGCCCAAAAACAAAAACAAAAACAAAAACAAAAGAAAAGATCTGCTTAAACACCAAACCTAAAGTCAATAATAGAATAGATACCCTATCTACAACAAGCTATACACAGAGGAGAAAATTTTCACTAGCACTCCAGGGGACAAAGGGGAGACATAGGACACATGCTGGGAAATGGGGTGGACGGAGGACAACCCTGGTGGTGGGAATGGCCCTGATTCATTGTCACTATGTACTATAAATACTACCGTGAGATATTCGTTATTCACTCTTTGGTTCACAATAAAAATTATTATTAAAATAGTTTTTATTATTTACTGCAATAAGTTCAAATAGGGATTTTAAAAAACTATATTAATTAGAATTAGGAGTATTCAAAATCTGTACACATACTTCAATTTGAAAATATTTTATTAATCTGAAGCGTATAGCAATTATTTATTGAAACTTTCTTCACACTTTCTCGTCTTTGCTTCTGTAAGCCCCATATGTTCATCATTATTTTCTATTTCTTGTGTTGGTAAATTTTGCTTTACTTTCTGTGCTGCTGATTCCTGGATGACTTGCTCATGTTTATCTTGCCATTAATAAAATCTCTGTCACTATTTAACCTATTCCATCAAATATACTCTGGTAATATTACCTCATTCTATTCTTTTATAACTTTAGAATATTTTAGCTGTAATATTTCTAATCTATGAATAAAACATATGATTTGATATGTATATATAGATGTGGATATATGTCTCTATATACATGTATCTATATATAGAGGAAGTGATTTATAATAATTTCAATTACAGGGTTTCATTCATACAACATTCCAATACCATTCTCCACAAGAGTGTTCATTTTCCTCCCTTTCCCTCTTCTTTCCTCCCTTCTGTCCCTGCACTTCCCCTTCTAACCCTGCCCATCCCACCCTTTCCCACCTTATCCTGCCCCACCCCATCCCGTCTGTTCCATCCTGTCCTATCCCTTCTCTTCTCACTGCCCCTTCCCATCTCTTTCCCCACCCCTGCTGCCCTTGAAAATCTTGTGCCTGCTATAGACCAGTTCTCAGCTTCTTTTACCTTTGGTCACTTGTTATTCACTTAATATTTTTATATCCAACATGAGAAAAATCATTTCATATATGTCTTTCTCCTAATCTAATATACAAATTATTATTAAATATTATAATTTAATCTAATTTTGCATGTTCTCTTTCTATTTTTTTTTTATCTATGAACTAGTCTGGTGTAAGTGTGTCATTGGGACTGTCGATTGATGTTCTGAGCAAATACTAAGAATATTATAGATGTTTTCATTTGTCTTTATGAGATATTAGTGATTTCACTGTATATCTGTTTTCATGCTGGTATTTTACATAATACACATTTTATTTCATATTTATAGATGATCCCAAATAAACAAATAATAATAAATAAACATTAGTTACTTAAATAATTCCAGTTCTCAATAATATGTTTTAAAATATCTATTACAAATAAAAATCATACTCTGTGTTTTAATCTGCATTAGTGAAGTTCTAGTTCTATGCATTTTTTTGGTGGTTTTTGGGTCACACCGGCAGTGCCCAGGGTTTATTCCTGGCTCCACACTCAGAAGTTGTTCCTGGCATGCACGGGGGACCATATGGGATGCCGGGATTCGAACCGATGACCTCCTGCATGAAAGGCAAACGCCTTACCTCCATGCTATCTCTCTGGCCCAGTTCTATGCATTTTGTAATTCATATAGATTTGTAACTTCAAATTTTAGTCCACCATGGTACTTAGATTCCTATTTCATACAAATTATTTCTCCTGTATGAATTTCCTCAATTCGTAATCCACTGAACCTTAACAATGATTTAAACATTATCTTTCACTTAATACTTAGAGTATTTAGGATATTTAATAATTTAGAAATCAGAGAGTGGAAAGAACTGGAGATGATATTTTCTTTTCAGAATTTGTGTGTTAGCCTCCCATAATCCCCAAAACACCACAAGCTCTCTAGAATATGACTTCAACCAAAGTAAAACATCTAGTGATTTTTTGTTATTGTTTAGGAGTATTTGGGGCTACATCTGGCTATATACATGGGTATCACTCCTGGCATTGCTTGTGGAACTATATGGAGTACAAGGTTAGAATATCTGACAGTTGTATCCATGTACCATGCTTTCTTAAGGCCCTCATTCTTTGTTTGTTTGTTTGTTTTGTTTTTGGGCCACACCTGGCATTGCTCAGGGGTTACTCCTGGTTGTCCGCTCAGAAATAGCTCCTGGCAGGCACAGGGGACCATATGGGACAATGGGATTCGAACCAACCACCTTTGGTCCTGGATCAGCTGATTGCAAGGCAAACACTGCTGTGCTATCTCTCTGGGCCCAAGGCCCTCATTCTTTTGCTTGATATTATTTGGGACATTGGTGGTGGGAATGTTGCACTGGTGAAGGGGGTGTTCTTTACATGACTGAAACCTAATCACAATCATATTTGTAATCAAGATGTTTAAATAAAAGATACTAAAAAATATTAAATATATATTGAAATTTACTTTGATTTATAAATTGATATTTTCTGTAGCAGCAAAGCATTTTAGTAAATAGAATTTTAATATAAATCTAAGTATTGAAATATTGCTATGAAATTAAGTTTAATTAAATCTTGAGACAAAATATGTTTATATTGATACTCAGATATATAAGTATAATAAATGTGGATGAAATATTACTACAAGTAAATTTAGTATATAGTGTTATTTATTATATGGTGTATATATTAATATATATTATTGTTCTCTATCAAATTATAAGAAAATTAACATAATGTATTTAATTTTTAAGTTTATTTAATTTTAAGTTTGAGAAGAAAGCAAAATTTTTATGGTTATGTTTTTATTTTTTTTCTTTTGTAGGGGGTCACCCTTAGCAGTGCAGAGGGGCTACTCCTGGGTAGGTTCTTGATAGTCACTTTGGGAAGTGTATGAGAAGCCCTACAGTGATGGAAATTGAACCTCAGGCAACCTGCATACATAGCATGTGTTCTAGATACCTGAGTGATGTCTCTGATCGTATGTTTAATTTCTTTGAGGCAAGAACATATTTTATTTGGATGTACTGAGGAAGGAGAAGGAAAGCATGAAAGAGAGAGAGAGAGAGAATAAAGCACTTGAGACAAGGGAAGGCTTCTCCAAAGGCAGAGAGAGCTTTGGTATAAGGTACACCCCCAAAGTTCACATCTCATGGGGGGGAGAGATGGGCAGCTTGTACTTGGACACCATATACCCAGGTAAGACATGTGTGTTCTGTGTTTAATATTTCTATTATTCAAATGACTAAAAAATAAGAAACACTGAAAAGTTTAGGGTGGGAATAGAAAATTGTAAATTCCATTTTAATATATTTCTATATAAATGTAATTTATTAATTATGTATTAATGCAATCCATTAATTGTGTATTAACAATGTAATGTGTAATTGCATTCATGGAATACATATTTCATGGAAAATCTATATAGGAAAAGAGTCTGATATATTAATTAATATGTAGGAAGATAGTTGAAAGACAATTTAAAAAATAAAATAACTCAATCTTATTTATAATTCAAAATTAATAGGTTGAATGAGAAAAAGCAATACATATAGAGAAAGAATAGACATAGTAGAAATATATAGAATGGTTACATATAATGGATGACAGAAAATTTAAAATGAAATAGCACCCTATAATTTGAAAGAAATCCAAAAGATTATGACTAAAAGCCAAAAGAAAAGAAATTCATGATGAATTAATTAGTCAGATAAACAAAATAAGGATCAGTCTTCTCTATATTAAGATATAATCTTTAGTGAACTTGATTATAAAATCTTTAGTCATTTCCTAAGTGGCAAAGTGAAGATTGAAATGCAACCAGGAAAACTTTGGAAATAAGGGAATGGAAATTTTTTCTTGTAGACAGGCTTTTAATTTGTTAAACATTTTAGAAAGTTAAAAAAAATCAAATATATGTTGAAAGTTATAAGACTAAAATGTTATTGCTAAAATATGAATTTTTATAAAACTGCTAATCTCTTCAAATTACCATTTATAGCTAATGTAACAATAATAAAACCTCTAACCTTTGTATTTTTAATGGAAATTAAAAATCTTGAGGTATAATATTTAGGAAAATGTGAAGGATCTAGAATCCTAACTTGATGAGGCTACATAGGATCATAGTATCTATATCCAATAGCTACATTTAATGAAACTAAAAGAAATTAGATGATGTATATTAGCACAGGTCTGCAAACTATGATACAATGTAATTTCAAGATTTATTATTTATTTTAAATAGAGGTCCCATTGCAGTGTAGCAAGAAAGCAATAAAATGTTCAATAAATGACAGTAAGTCAATTGAATATTTTTATGAGAAAAGTCATTTTGTTTATACCACTCACAGAAAATCAGTCCTAAAACCTATAGATGTACATATAAAATGATAAAACATCTAACAATATCTAGAAGTACATCTTCATGATTTCAGAATATTTCTTTTTGTTTTGTTTAGTTTTTAGTTTTTGGGTCACACTGTTATTGCTCCTGGCTCTGTGCTCAGAAATCAACCCTGGCAGGCTAAGGGGACCATATGGGTTGCCAGGATTCGAACTGCCTTCCATCCTGTGGTCCTGTGTTGGTTGCGTGCAAGGGAAATGCCTTACCACTGTTCTATAGCTCTGGCCCCAGAATATTTTTAACTAATATTTAAAATCTTCTAATAATTAGACAAATGGGAATGTAAACTATGTAGGATGTACTTTTCTATTTTTTGATGAATATAATTTCTTCAACTAAAGAAAAAATATATGGTAATCCTTTTTTCTTTTTTTTAATGTTTTTGGGCCACACCAGTGGTGCTCAAGGATTACTCCTGGTTCTGCACTCAGAAATCGCTCCTGGCAGGCTCAGGGGTACATATGGGATGCCAGGGATCAAACCTGGGTCTGTTCAGAGTAGTCAACATGCAAGGCAAATGCCCTACTACTATGTTATCATTCCAGCTCCTTATAGTACTCCTATGTTGATCAACTAATTTAAATGTGTTTAATAATATATAAGGTGAGTGTATGAAAGTAGAAAAATAAAACTGTATTCAAATTTCATCATTTATTTTTTTCTTTTTTGGCTATCCACACTGACGCACAGGAGTCACTCCAAGCTATGCCCTCAGAAATTGCTCCTGGCTTGGGGACCATATGGAACACCAGGGTCAAACTGCAGTTCATCCTAGATTAGCGCATGCAAAGCAAGTGCCCTATCACTTGCTCCACCACTCACCTCTATTATTATGACAATGTACCACTTACTTTTTTAAGATGAAAAAATACAGAAATAGTCAACTTGCAGTCAACTAGACAGTTCCTCCACTCAAGGATGAATGCTATATTTGAAAGTCAGAGCTGGTCTTCATGTTGGAAGGTTGGATAATCCATTTTAAGTGGAAGGAGTCATTTCTTACCAGAAAATTTTTTTTGCCAATTATGAAATACTGATGTAGAGCTGAAATTCTATCTCATTACTTAATGCCTTTCCAATTGTCATTGCTTAGCATTTCTGGAAGCTAATATTGAGACAATATATGTATCAAGGTTAAGTATATTGTGAGAAAGGAGAAAACAATGTCATTGGCAAGATAAATTATTATGCTTATGATGCAGGTCTGATAAACCTCCATCAACTCTAGGATGAGGTGAGGCTATCTGGGTGAGTAAGGTCCAACAAAATACCCATTATGATGATCAAATGTCAGTCTTCATATATTGGATCCTACTGTCAGCAGAAAAATTGAGCTTGTAAAAAGTGGCTTTTCTACAACTAATCAGATTAGTAGCTCACAGTAAACTCAGCTTTCATTAACAAGTCTTTCTTATAAAGGAGATCTAAAGAGCACACTTCTATATTCATTACAGATTTTCCACACAATAAAATGGTATATGAGAGTGAGAACAAACAGCAATTTCCACATCAAAATGTGGTAAGTAAAGTTAAAGGAAAGAAGCTAGACTTTCTTGATAAAAAGAATATTATTGTATAATGATTCCAAGTATATCCACTCCCTGTAAAGGACAAAAAAAATTGACTGTGTTGGAAGTCAATATAGGTCAGTGTTTATTTTCCAATGTTTAAAGCCTCAGGCATAAGTGATGAAACAGATTGGTTTGCTGCTTACGTTTTATTTCTTATCTGGGTATAGTTTCAACACTTGGCTTTATTTAATGACTATACATTTTTCTCACGATATGTCACAGAAACTTGAAGGAAGAGTTAAAATGTCTATGAAATGGGGTAGAAATAGGATTGCGTTGTATTCAATTTATTTTATTTACAGCTGTAGTAAGCATATTGTGATATTTTATAGTAAGAATCACTATATATCATTTAATATTTATTCATAAATTATAAATATAAATCTAAGAAAATTTGAGAAAGAATTAGTATAAATATATTTAACATTATTTAGGGTAAAATGATCACCAGAGTATAAATGAGCTAATACAAAATGCCCCCAAGACAAAGGAGTGTCTTCATTAAAGGACTTATTAATTTCTTTAAAATATTCTGTCACCAGATGATTGCAAACACTTTTGAGTGCCAAAGTCATAGGAAAGACAAAGTAATAGGTATAAGAAAATAAATGTTCTCACAGATATTACATTTCATTAGCTTAATCATATTGGAAGGTACCCAAGAAAGAAATTTTTTAAAATTTTTATTGTGAACTAAGTGAATTAGGAATCTTTCACAGTAATATTTAAGGTCCATAGTGACAATAAATCAGGACATTTCCACTACCAGTGTTGTCCTCCCTCCACCCATGTTTTCAGCATGCATTCTATAACACCTTTCTTTGCCCTCTGAACTGCTTGTGTAACTGGCCCCCTCTTGTTATAGATTGGGTATCAATTCTGTTGTTGTTGACTTTGGGATCAGAGTTTAAGTCTGATCATTTTCTATTTCTACTCAATACGACTGTTTGGTCCTGGTACCATCCTTCCCTCCTCCCCATCAATTTATGAGGCAGAACAAGATGATTCAAGTTATGTGGTTCTGTTTGAAAAAAAGAAAAGAAGAATGAGAGGAGTCCATCTAGAGGTTATAAATATCAATTCAAAAGAAGAAAGGGAAAAAAGAAGAAAAACATAATAAAAAATAAAAACAAAACAAAACCAGCAACTACAAAATAGCACACCAGCAACCAAAAAAAAAAACAGATAATAATCAAGAAAAGGAACAAGGAAGGAAGGAAGGAAGGAAGAAGGAAGGAAGGAAGGAAGGAAGGAAGGAAGGAAGGAAGGAAGGAAGGAAGGAAGGAAGGAAGGAAGGAAGGAAGGAAGGAAGGAAGGAAGGAAGGAAGGAAGGAAGGAAGGAAGGAAGGAGGGAAGGAAGGAGGAAGGAAGGAAAGAAAGAAAGAAAGAAAGAAAGAAAGAAAGAAAGAAAGAAAGAAAGAAAGAAAGAAAGAAAGAAAGAAAGAAAGAAAGAAAGAAAGAAAGAAAGAAAGAAAGAAAGAAAGAAAGAAAGAAAGAAAGAAAGAAAGAAAGAAAGAAAGAAAGAAAGAAAAAGGAAGGAGGGCTGACTTCTGTGGCAAGGCTTTGTGGGTTTTTGTTTTCTGTTTTCGTTTTTTTTTTTTTTTTTTTTGGCATACACAGTAAATATTGGGTAAATTAGAAAGGGAGTTTCCTGTTCCCTTGGCCTAAGACATACAGGATATTTCCTCCTTTGAAGCATACTGTCATGGGAACAACTACAGGCTCCATACACGCTCATTTTCATTCCCTCAGGTCTTTTTATGGTGCCAGGAAACTTTCTGCTCAGTTGTGGATGTTAACATCATGCCTCTGTAGCCAGAGATCTTGTTATTGCTCTGGGTCATAGGAAGAAGCCTAGTCTAGATTCGTTCTTTATGGTTCTAGAAGTTCTGTTCCATCAATGTTATGTAATCAGTCTTCTGTAATTAGTGGTCTTGGTTTTTGCACAGATCCTAGGACGAAGCCTAGGATGAGTGTTTCATTATGATTTCAGAAGTTCTGCTCAGTCGTAGTTGTCAAAGTCAGACCTCTAGAATTAGATATCTTGGTTTTTGTACAGGTTGTAAGCGAATGCCTAGGCTAGGGTCTTTCTTATTGGCCCCAGGATGAGTTCTGCCCAATCATGGTTGTCAAAGTCAGTCTTCGGTAGTTAGCAATCTTGGTTTTTGCACAGATCAAAGAACAAGAATATTCTTTTATAACTTACTAAGGTAAAAATATATATCTTAAAATTATTCCTTAATCCACTCATACTGCAGTATTCTGAAAAAGAGAAAATATTTTGTTTCTCAGAGATAAATTACAACCATATTCACTGCATATATATAAAATGCAAATGTGTTTTAATGAAATATATTTTGAACATGTAAAAACTCATAACCCCTTACTAGAAAACTATACAAAAGTATCTCTCCAATCTGTTTGTAATTTGAAATTTTAATCACCATTTATTAAATGAGTTTTCTTTTAAAAATAACTTTACTGCTTTTTTTATTTGTCTAAGCTGATATCTTACCATTGTTCTATAGTAGCTATCATAAATTTATCATCATCAATAATCAAATATACCCAAAATTTTTATACTACATTCTTAGTAAACTCTATTGATCTATGGCCTCTCTATGGTTATTTATTCTTAAAATCCCAATCTTTTAAGATTTGCTCCATAATTTTAAGTTTACTTTATAACTATATATATTTCAACTAAAATCATTGGGAAGCATAAACCTTTTTCATTTTTAAATTTGCTTCTATGCAATCAAGAAATTCATTTTGTTCATATTTTCCATTACAATATTGACTATGATCTAATTCATGCAAAATACCTCCCATTGATATATTGTAAAAAATTCCCCACTGATGTCCTTTCTCTTGACTCTTATTTGTGACTGAGAGCTAAAAATGAATTTTAAAAAACCTAAATCATCCTATGCAACCCCACTTATCAAAATTTGCCATGGGTTTCCAGTAGATTTTAAGTATAAACTAAGCCCAATAGAGTGCTTTACAAGTATTTGAAGCATCTGCTCACTTTCTGTTGCTTCTCTAATCCTACTTCCAAATATCTCTATTATGTTATATTATGATATAATATGTTATGGTATGGTTGGAATAGTACACTACAGTATAGTATAATACAGTACAGTATAGCATAGCATAGCATAGATTAGCATAGCATAGCATAGCATAGCATAGCATAGCATAGCATAGTATAGTATAGTATAGTATAGTATAGTATAGTATAGTATAGTATAGTATAGTATAGTATAGTATAGTATAGTATAGTATTCTGGAGACTACAAGAATACATATGGCCCCAGGCTGAGAAACACTGATTTAAAGAACAACTTGAACCAATCTTCAGTGCAACAATCTGAACACTATATTTTTTTCACATTGACTCAATTTTCTAAAACTGCTTATTTGATTGTCTTAAAGATGCCCAGTCTTTGCATTGCTAATTAATATAATCAGTTCCAAACTTGCTATTTTTTCTTTTGTTTGTTTGTATTTTCTTATTTTTTATTTTTGGGTGATACTCTACTCTGCTCAGGGGCTACTCCCGGCTCTGTGCTCAGAAATCGCTCTTGTCTGGCTACCATATGGGGTACCATATGGGTTGCAGGGAATTGAATCTGGTTTGTCCCAGGTCAGCTGCATGCAAGGCGAATGCCTTACCTCAGTGCTATCACTTGAGTCCTGCTATTTTTTCATTTTAAAGAAGATGGATGACTAGAATGATTAAGAAAATCACCAAAAGCCAGATTGAGTGAAATGATGAGTGAAATGAGCCATAGGGAAAAGTATAGACCTAGAATAGTCTCACTCTTCTAGAGGTATAAGAAACTAAAAGACAGAAGGGCAATGATATCCAAATACAATAGAGCTAAATGACTAAAGAACCAGCTCATGACATGGAGATTGCCACAAAGACTAGAGAATTTAACTAGAGCTTTTACTTCAATGACAACATCCATAATAATGATAGTGAGGTTCTCTCCCGGTCTGAGAATTCCTATCTGAGATACAGGCAGGGGTTGAGGGAGGGAAATTGGGGGACATTGGTGGTGGTAAAATCACATTGGTGAAGGGAGGTGTACATTTTATGACTGAAATTCCATTATGAAAAATTTTGTAAACACAGTCAATAAATAAAAACTAAAAATAAATATAAGAAATAAAATAAATAAAATAAGCCCTAAACCTATCACTACTCCTACCATAACTCTATCCCTAACATTAATTCTCTACCTTAGCCTGCCCTACCCCAAAAAATAAAATACTAACCCTAATCTAAAAATAACTCTAACAATAAAATAAAATAAACCCTAAATAAACCCCTACCCTACCCTAACTCTGATGCTAACATTAACCCTATACTTTAGCCTACCCTAGCCCTAAACCTAACAATAACACTTACACTAACCCCAAACTAATCATAACTCTAAACCTAATCTTAAACCTAACCTTAACCCTGATATTAACACTAATCCTAACCTAAACTTAACCCTACCCCATAAACGATAAATCTCAACCTAAACACAACAAAGAAAGAGACAAAAAATTTTCCAAAAGCTAATGCCGTTAAGTATGGTACAATATCATGAAATACGTTTGTATGATATTGTTATCTATACTCTAGTGGAGAGTATGATGTTAGAACAATTCATGGCTCAAACTTTATTATTAGGGGCCAGGAAGGTGGCGCTAGAGGTAAGGTGTCTGCCTTGCAAGTGCTAGCATTGGACGGATTGCGGTTCCATCCCCTGGCATCCCATATGGTCCCCCCAAGCCAGGGGCAATTTCTGAGCGCATAGTCAGGATTAACCCCTGAGCGTCAAACGGGTGTGGCCCTTCAAAAAAACTTTATTATTAATAATATTGTGATAACCCCTAAGTAAAAAGTGTAAAAATGTAACATTTTATTCAAATAACCATAAAAATATGTTTTACAAAACTATCTGTCAATTTCTCTCCTCTCTAAACACAGAAGACTCCAGGACTTAATTAAACCTACCTCTTATTGTTAAAATCCCAGACATGGGGGCCAGAGCGGTGGTGGTACAAGCGGTAAGGCATCTGCAAACAAACTGTAGTTCTACCCCCAGCATCCCATATGGTCCCCCAAGCCAGGAGCGATTTCTGAGCACATAGCCAGGAGTAACCCCTCAGTGTCACTGGATGTGGCCCAAAAACTAAAAAAAAAAAAAAAAAAGTTGATTTTTAAAATAAATAGCACAACAGAGGAAATGAGTAAATGCATTTAGTAAATTACATTTATAATTTATATTACATTTATAATGCATTTAGAAATTTTGTATTTATTTTTTAAAATTTATTTAAAGAAGATGCATCACATGGTCGACCATAATACAATTGTTTCAGGACAAAGTATTTAAAAAATAGTAGAAAGAAAAAATTAAAAGGAACAGGAGGGGAAGAATGAAATTTAAAAAAGAAAAAGGACAGTAGCATGCACTTATATAAAAGTTATTGTATCTTGAGCCAGAGGAGTGACACAAGCGGTAGGGCATTTGCCCTGCATGCATTAAGTGGTTTTATCCCCAGGCATCCAATATAGTCCCCCAAGCAAGGAGTGATTTCTGAGTGCATAGCCAGGAGTAACCCCCGAGCATCACCGGATGTAGTTCAAAAAGCAAAAAAAAAAAAGAAAAAAAGAAATCCCAGACATAACACTCTCATGCTTGATCATAACATATAACAGTGTGATCTGTATATAATAAAATATCAACTTAGTATAATATCTCAAAAACCCCTAAATTTGTAAATCAATTTTAGTCTAAAAACTATTTCCATAGCAAGAAATCTTTTACAATAAAATCTTCATAAATCCTTCAAAAAATGACAACATCTATAAACATGTCCTTTGATATAATGCTATTTATCTCTATTTTTAGTAGTTGTAGATATTATAAGCCATAAAGATGGGCTAAATTCATCATAAACAGCATGGGAAAAATGTATTCAAAACTCATAAATTCTCCTAGCACCTAAGATCTAGAAATATTTCTCTGATATTACAAGATTGCCACCTAACCTAACAATGACCTTATATTATTAGAAAGATTTGTAATTATAAAATCTAAAATTTATGGTAAATCCAGAGTTGAAATGAAGAAGAATCCTTAATACTAAGTAATAAATCAATATCAGATTGAGAAAAAAATCATTATCAAGTAAGATTTTTTAGCCATTTTTCTCACCCTCTATATTGTGACACAAAAATCTCAGGGTAATCTCCAAAATAGGTATCAAATTAATAAAATGAAAAAGGCAAAAAATTTAGTGATTCGGGATCAGATGGTATGACATATGATCATTATCATACTTTATAAAAATTTGGTTCCTTGGGAAGATTAAATATAATTACAAGATTTTTAATATATAAGATAAATGTTATTATCAAGATAAAATATAATTATATCCAACCTCGCAGTATTGTTTTGACAGTTCATTTTCTTAAACATTTTTTCTACCCAAATATCTTAAGGATTTGGTATTCTCAGGTTCACTGAGAGCTAGACTAATTAAAAGCATATATAACTTCAAACCATATTATGTATAAAATGTATACTAAATATGTCTCTCACCCCTAAAACATTGTGATAAATTTAATCCTGTATACATCTGTGAACATGTTGCTCTCGATGTTTATTCTGAAAATCTAAGAGGCAGTCTGCTGTTCATCTGTAAAAGTCAATGTCTCATTCACAGTGTTTGACAATTTGCAGTTTTTCTCCTAGAAGCTTTAATACCTAATACCTAACAGTTTGTATTAATACGGGGGAATTTTAACTACATAAGCTAACAAAATCTTAATAAGTTGCACACAGTTATACTCTTGCTAAAATACTCACCTCATATTTTCCTGGTGATCCAGGATATAATTTCATTTAAATGAAAACACTGTATAGTGGCTGATGGATGATATTTTTCATTAAATGTTACCAGAAATAAGAAGCAATAGGTATAACTCTATGGTCTAGAGTAGAAGAAAAAAAGATATGACTACATGAGGTCAAAGGCTATCTAAGAAACATTATAAATGATGTTTTTTTTGTTTTGTTTTGTTTTGTTTGGGCGGGGTTAGGGGCCACACCAGGTGACGCTCAGGGGTTACTCCTGGCTATGCACTTAGAAATTGCTCCTGGCTTGGGGGAACATATTGGATTCTGGGGGATTGAATGGAGGTCCGTACTAAGTTAGTGCCTGCAAGGCAGATGTCTTACCTCTCCACACCACCGCTCTGGCCCCAATGATGGTTATATTTACATGAACTTTTATCCGTAAAATCATGAGCATACTTCAGAGTATCAAAGATGGTAAAAATTAACCAATTGTAGGGTTAGAGAGAGGATATAGACTAGAGGCTAAGGTATTTGTCTTACATATTGCTGACTCCAGTTTGATCTGTTGGTCCATATGGTCCCCAAGTATTCACAATACTGATATAGAAAATAATGTATTCATCTGTAAGAAATAGAAATATGTACAACAATTGATCTTAAAGTTAAATTCATGTCATTATTTCTTTTTGTATATGTGTGAAGTAATACTTTGCACTATTTAATTTCCACCAGAGTTTCAAATATTGGATATAAATATATAAGTATCAATGTTGTACACATTGTCCATATTGAAATATGCTCTGTACAATTATATCCAGCTGTTTTTTGTGGTTGTATTCCACAAGGTTCACGGAAATGAAGTCTCAATCTTTGAGTCAATTGTTGGTAGCAAGATTTATGTAAACATGTAAGTATGAGGAGATAAGGATAGTTCAGCATTCCTCATAAATATATTTATGTCCCCAACTGGAGGCTAGAAGAGAGTAATGTTCCTGTTAAATCTGTTGGAAATACTGAATTAAACAAAATTAAACAAAAGGGTTCACTTTATAAATCTAAGAGGTCATGTGCAATAAAAAACCCTAAGGAAATATTAATGGAATTCTCATAGTAATATTTTTAGAAATTGGTCAAATACAGATCATCTCTTTTGGAATTTTAAGACTTTTAAGGTGTAGTACCTTAAATATTACTGTTAAAGACTTGTAATTAACATTGGTCACAATAAAAAATATTAAAAATGTGAGGTATTTCTATTTGAAAAGATGAATCATCATTGCCTTATAGGGTAGAGTAAATTGTCTCCAGGTACTGAGAACTTTAGAGATTTTAACAAGCAGTAAGCTTGTTCTTTAGGCTACTCTGACCTGCAACATGGTTCAGTCCCATGACATTGACATAGTTATGCCAACTAGAGGAATTAAGGAAGTCAGCAGTGATCTATTTCTCCTTTGCAACTTGTGCCTTATATTTCTCTAGTCTTCCTTTATGAGTTCTTCTAGTTCAGTCCAAAATAAAGATCAGGTATACAGAAGTCCAGCAAATAATTATCAGAGATTTCATAAGCTATCATGAATTGTAAATTTTCAATGAAAAAAGAGCATATATAGCAAACTATATAGTTTTTAGTTAATGAATTTGTTGAATCAACTATGTATCAAAAAGCAAAAACACTCTATGAATCAATTTCAAAATATAGTCAAATAATATGTAAGAGCATTGAAACAGCATTTACTACTAATAAAGAAACAGTGTTGAAGTGTTCAGAGAAAATATTTTGATAACATTTTATTGGACATACTATTAATTGAGAGACAATGATATAGTTATGATAATTGTTACTTGGTTTCCTAATTGCTAAATCAGTTGCATAGAATTCATCTATTTTAAATATGTATTTAAAATATTATTTATTATTCATATACTTATACTTATCAAACATAAATATAGCATTCCTTCTCATTTCATTAATAAATTATAAGTTCACTTTAAATTTATTCCTTATATGGCTAAATGAATCAAATATACTTAACTGTTAGGTAGTTAAATCTAATTAAAATGCTGAGTTTCTTTTTCATTGTCACAAGTTTTGTATTACTTCAAACCACTTTACACATTCAAATGTCAAGCCTGTAATTCAAAATTGAACATTTATTTCAGGTTTCTTACTGATATAGTAAGGAAATAATCTTTCTCTTTTTAGAAAGGAACTATAAAAAGGTAATCTAATAGACTTAACCATTGGCAAATTCTATCAAGTGTGCAGACAAATATTTTTTCTGCAATATGTAATTATAACTGACAGGTTAAAGTTAAATATCAAAATAGTCCTAAGAATTAGTCAAAAACTGCATAGTTGTACAAAAATATAGTTAATAGTTAAACATTCTATATACATATATAAACATTTATCTTTTTATACCCTATATAGGACGATTGGACCACTCCTACACATCACTTCAAGACCCCTTCTACCCTTCCAGCTTCTGAGCTATATATATAGTACTGACCATGAATATATGCAGTGATGTGCTGAGTTTAATATCTTCTTTATTCTACAAGCCAGTTGTAGAATGGAATTCAAATAATCTACCAATGATACAGATGTCCAAATTTGGTTGATTTTTGCTGACTAAAAATTTTGTAAGTAAAAATGGCTAATATTTCACTTCAAAAACTACTTGAAAATTATATTGAAATAAATCATATTTGAATGAATATTAACAAAAGTATGTATTGACGACTTATTGAAAGAGTGCACAAAGGAAGAATTAAATAGAAAATGAAGAAATAAGTAAATAAATGACCTAATAAAACAACTAAAAAAAAGATTAAAAGTGGTCTAATGGAAATAAGATTGAATGAGTTAAGCAAATAGTAAATAGTAAATCTTCAATATGTTTTAAAAGCATATTAAAATACTTTAAATACGGCTATTAAATTTTAAAAAATTAAACCATACTTGAATATTTTAAAGCAACAAAGGAAATTATTTACATTGAGTAAAATAACAAGGATCCATATTAATATCAAAATGCAGTGGAAAGTATCATTATCCATTATCAAGAATAACCATTACCAGTTTCTTTTTCTTTTTTCCTTTTCTGCTTTTTGTTTTTTGGGCCACCTGGTGACGCTCAGGGGTTACTCCTGGCTATGCACTCAGAAATCGCTCCTGGCTTGGGGGAATATATGGGACTCTGGGTGATCGAACCTCGGTCCATCCTAGGTTAGCGCTTGCAAGGCAGACGCCATATCTCTTGCGCTACCACTCTGGCTCCCTTTATCAGTTTCTTGAAGAAAGTATGTATGAGAACCTTTCGGAGATAATTAATCTCATTAATAACTCTCTCTTCTCTCTCTCCATATATATATATGAGTTTGACAGGTAAAATGGGTTCCCAAGTGGACACAGCAGGTAAATATCTTTTCTTTCCTGTGGCTGACCTGAGTTTGAAAGTTGAGATGCCCTACAGTTCCCTAAGCAAGACCAAAAATAATTCCGGAGGGGCCAGAGAGATAGCGCAGCAGTGGGGCACTTACTTTGCATGCTGCTAAGCTAAGATAGACTGAGGTTCCCTCCCAGCGTCCCACATGGTCCCCCGAGCCAGGTGCGATTTCTGAGCGCATAGACAGGAGTAACTCCTGAGCATCACCAGGTGTGGCCCCCAAAAACAAACAAACAAACAAACAAACAAAATTTCTGAATGCAGAGTCATAATCCATAACATTGCCAAGTGTGGACCAAAAGCAAACCAAAACTAAACTAAACTAAAAGACACAAAATAAAATATTAGTCTGTACTAATATGAAAATTTTAATTTATCTAAACCATAGCACTAGAAGCCGTGATAATGAGAAAGTTCAATACTTAAAATATGCTAAGCACTATGATAATTTATTTGATATTCCAGGAAAAATTAAGAAGTTGGTACTATTATTCCACCTGCATTATACATGAGTCATTAATATTTAAAAAAAAACAAGCAACTTTTTCTGGTAGATGAACAATACAATGTTAAGCTACAAGTTTAAACTTTTCTTCTCTTAAATCAAAGCTGTGAAATTATACCCCACTGTTTCTTTTATAAACTCTTTAAATATTAAGGACATTATCATTGATATACATAAATACTGTTACTCAGATTGCAGTTGGGAATGTTTGTCTGAAACTATATAAACTATTTTTGAATATATTACGTTGTATTTAGGACGATCATTTTGGACATATGTTTATGTTAATAGTAAAGTAAAATATATTTTAAGTTAATACTTTCTTAACTTTGGTATAGACTTTCTTAAGAAAATCCACTTACAAGACCAGGAAAATAGGTCAAAAGGTTCACATTTACCATGCAAGAAACCCAGGTTCAGTACAGGCATTGCATGGTCCCTGCTCACTATCCAAAATGAACCCTTGATCACCACGCTTGGGTACTTCCTGAGCACCAATGAATGTGACCCCCCAAACCAGAGAGAATAAAAGGGGAAAAAGTAAACGTGACATGCATCTTATTGTATGTCATAAAGTTTCTAATATAAATGGCTACAAATGGTTTAATATGTAGTGCTATTTATACATTCCTCCTTTCACTATTGCTTTTATTATTTCTGCCATACATTTACTAAAACATTTTAACTACTAGGATTTTGTCAGGGCTTTTATATAACTTATAAAAAAACACCTGCATATTTGTTCTAATGGTTTGTAATAAATATTTTAAATGTATTATATATATTTAATATATATTTATTTTAATAATATGTGAGCTCATAAAACCAATAAAATGCAAATTTTATCATATGTATACATTGTTCTCAAATACTTTTTCACTTTTTTAAAAATAATATCTTTATTTAGGCACCATGATTACAAACATGTTTGTAGTTTGATCTCAGTTATCAAAAAACGAACACCTCCTTTTTTCAGTGCAACCTTCCCAGCAACAATACCCCCCATTTTCCCCACCCTCTGCCTGTATTGGAGACAGGCATTCTATTTCTCTCGCTCATTACCATTGTTAATGAGAGTTGTTAATACAGTTATTTCTTTAACTGCACTCACCACGCTTTGTGGTGAGCTTTATAATGTGGGTGGTCCTTCCAGCCCTCATCTATATTGTCTCTGGATGCTATTACAATGATCTATTTTAATTTTCTTAAATCCCACAGATGAGTGAGCCTATTTTGTGTATATCTCTCTCACTCTAGATTATTTCCCTCAGAATAATAGTTGTAGCACTATTTACAATATCTAGAAACAACCCATATGCCCAACAACAAAGGAGTTAGTTAAAGAAACTGTGGTACATAATAAACAATGGAATACTATGCAGCCATCAGAAAAAATGAAGTTGTAAAATTTTCCTATACATGAATGGACATGGTTTTAAGTACTTTTGACTTCGTATAAAGTTTTACAAATTTGAGTTAAAGTGGATGTTTCTGGGGCTGGAGAGATAGTATGGTAAGTATGATCTTTGCCTTGAATGTAACTATTGAGTTTGATTCCTAGCACCCAATATATTCCCTTTTGTCTTACCATGCCAGAAATAATTCTTGAACAGTGCTAAAAAAAAAGAAAGAAAAAAATGATGTTTATTTGAAGTTTTCAACCAACTCTTGAAAACCCACTATATAGGCAATAGCATACAACATTATATTAGCTGATTTATTTTCATTGTGAAGGTGGTGGCACTTTTACATATTTGATGATTTATGAGAATAATAATTTTGATAATAGGAATGCGCCATACTACATATCATACCTGAGAGCCAATAGTCCCCATTACTGTCACTAGTTTCTTTCTTACAGTCACCCTATTGTTCAACCCTAGATGACAGCTTCAATTCGGTTGGCACATCTCAGGGTTTGTTTTCGTTGTCATATGAATATTCTCTTGCATTATTTCTCAATTTTAAAACATTTAGTGAGCTTAATTTTAACTTTAATTATATATTATACATATACAATATATTATACACACATATATACATATATACATGCGTGGGTATATGTTATACAAACCTATATATGATAAATATCATGCATGTATGTGTACATTTTACCTATATATGTACATGTTCATATATAGGAATATATGTGTGTATATATACATATTCAGCCATTCATACATATCTAGATATATATAATGTGTGTACATGTACATATATGTATAGATCATAATATATACTATATATTGGCAATGCAAAACTCAGGGTTTATTCCCGATTATATGCTCAGGGACTATTTTTGTGCACTTGGGGGACCATCTGTGGCAACAGCCCTATGCACTATACTATTCCTCTGAACCTCTCTATCATCCTACTTTTAAAAAAAATAAAAAAATAAAAAAATCGAGCTTAAAAAATCTCTGTTACATCCTACAGCAGACTTTAACTAATGATCAGTGAGTGCTCTTAAGCTTTTTGCTATATTACATTTCTATGAGATGAATGATAAAAAATCTGTATATAGACAACAGATACGCACAGTGTATTACTAAAAATACTGAATATATTGGTAGTCTAGAGATAGTACAGTGGGTATGATTTTTGCTTTATATGTAGCTGACCCAGGTTCAATCCCACAAAATCCTTTTCCCTGAATCTTCCAGGGATAATTGCTGAATGAGTTGAATGTGGTCCACCAAAATGCCTCGCAATATATTATCCTGAAAGTGCTATTATTATATGATAATTTCGATATAATTATACTCTATAAGATTCATATATATTTATTTTTGTATTTACATTATTCTTTCCTCTATGTTGTACAAACTTTTCTCTGGACAAGAAGGTAGTAATATCTGCCTATTTTAAATAAGAACCTAAGAAAAGATACTTGCTTGTTTTTTGTCTTATTGTGAAGAAATAATAAAAATATTTTAAAAATATAAATATAATAAATATAAATATTTATAAATATAAGGCATCATGAACTACACTTTTGTGGTAAAAGATATAACAGAGGTAACCAGTAAGAACAGAGGCAAAAATAGGTATAAAGTGTCCATAACTCTGTCTATGAAATGACACACACACACCCAAAATACTAAGAAAATATTATGGTATTTATGATTTACCATGATGACATGAAAACATCTGCTGAATGCTTTTATTGACTGAAGGGAAAGGAAGCATTAGAGAAATAAGCATAAACTTAACCAGGGGGGATAAATTAAACAGGAAGTAACCAGTCTACTTTTAATAAGCAAATTTAATTTAATACTTTTGTAGAACAGACAATGAAGTTCAACAGCTAACTGAATAATCCTAATATAAAAATACAGTTATATCTTTGTCGAGTTAATTGTTTAGACTAAGAATTGTAAATTTTTTCTAGGAAATAGCAATTCTTATCTATGACTAAGCATATATGAAAATGCGTTTCAGTTTGTACACTGAAACCTGTATTGTATGCCATAACTATTTCTCTTCAAACTGGTTTTTAGATACAGTATAATATCACTTTGCTTCAGTAAAATAGCAAAACGTTTTTGTTCTCATTTCCCTGGAATATAGCAGAATACTGGGGCAGGAGAGATAGTACAGTGATAGGGCATTTGCCTAGCACACAGCCCATGCAGGAAGGATGGTGGTTTGAATCTCAATATCCCATATGGTTCTCCCAACCCTCAAGGAGCGATTTCTAAATTCAAAGTCAGTAATAACCCCCGAACGCCACGAGATGTGACCCAAAAACCAAAGAAAAAAAAAAGAATACAATATAGTCAAAAGAAACTCTAAAATAATTCTGCCTGCATTTCTTTAATTCTCATTGGTATATAGTATTTCCATTTTATAGAAAATTTCCTTTTATATTTATTAATTAATTTATTTGAATGTCTATCAGTTTACTAACTCTTAAAGTCTAAATAAATAAATGCAGTCACCCAATATATAAATATATTCAAACTTCTTTTTCATCTTCACAAATAAAAGTAAACATTGAGTCAGAAGAAAATGTAGCTCTCTGATCATTTCTCATTTTTGATTTTAGAACATATATTATTTTTATTCCTGCAACTAATATTTTATCATTTGCTTATACATTTCTCTCATTTATTATTGTGATTTTTAACTGTCATTAGTTTTTATTCAAATTTGTCCCAGCTAAATGAAACAGCACTTGAAAAAAATTGATATTTCAAAATACTATTAACTACACACTAATTAGTGAAAGTAAATTTAAGATAAAAATTAAATTAGCCCTACAGGACTATGTGTAAAGATAGTTTAGAAACACATGTAAGTCATTTAAAAATAATGATGTTTTAAATATAAGAATTATTTTAAATGATGGCAACAATTGATGATATAAGCAGTTAGCATTATATTCACTTATTTTGTTTTTTATATTTTGTTTTTATATTGTGGCATATTTGCATATATGTTTTCTACATTCTATATATAAAGCATTCAATTCAATGCTTTCCATAATATGCTCTCTTTATATTTTGATTTGTAGGGGGTTTTGTTAACAGTTGAATAAAATTTTAGTATGGTTATCTTGTGCTGATTCCAGTAATACCATTTTTGTGAAAATAGTGAAGAATTTTACTAATCAAATTTAAATAGAAATATAGCATCAATTATTTGAAACAGCTAAACTTTTTCACTTGATCAGCTTTAGTTTAGCTTCCAATTAATATGTGATAAAATTTTTTAAAAAATCAAGGCAAAATTTTATGGGTTTGTTTTTGGACTACACTTGGGACTACTTGGGAGTCAGCCTTGCCTTTGCATAGAGATCACTTCTGGTGATGGTTCTTGTGGGACAAAATGTGGCCCTGAAAATCAGAAACAGTTGGCTCTGTCGAAGGCTAGTTAGTTGTCTTATCATTCTCTTTTTATCTTCTTAGATTCCATGAAGAATTTTTAAAATTACTTTGTACTTTAAAATTTTTTATTTCTCAGCTTGTGGAGGATTCTTTTTCTTTAGTTGTTATATAGTATATTTTAAATTTTGTTTTTAAATTTTGGGAGAAGACTGTTTTATCTAGACACTGAGATAAACTTACAGATTACTGAAAAGCAGTTTAGATAAGCATTTGATTTAATCTCAAGATTATTCTTCAGAGAAATATTTTCCAATATATGGCAATAGAACAGAATGATAATTTCAATAAAAATTTAACAAAGAAATCCAAATCAAGACAAACATGAGGTGCCAGAGCAGTGGCGCTAGAGGTAAGGTATATACCTTGCAAGCGCTAGCCTAGGACGGACCTCGGTTCAATTCCCTGGCGTCCCATATGGTCCCTCCCAAGCCAGAAGATATTTCTGAGTGCATAGCCAGAAGTAAACCCTGAGCATCAACTGGTGTGCCCCCCCAAAAAAAAAACAAAACAAAACAAAACAAAATAAAATAAAAAAGATGAACATGAAATACTATCTTTCATCAGTGAGAATGACACACATAAAAATACTGGGAACAATTTCTATTGATGGGAATGTGGTGGAAAAAGAACTTTCATCCTCTGCTGGTTGGGAATACTATTTGTTCCAACCTTTCCACAAAACATTATGGAGGGTTGTTAGTAAACTCGGCATATTCAGAAATTCTCAGAAAATCTACCCCTAAAAACAAATACTTCAAGTTAAAAGGTCATATACACACCAATATATGTTGCAGTGCTTATTATAATAAATAAGATATGGAATTTACCTAAGTGTTCAATGACAGATGAATGGATTATAAAGATGTGTTATATATCCACAATGGAATCCCATGCAGCTGCAAAGAACAATAAAGTCATGCAATTTTCTTGTAATGAAATCATGCAATTTTGTTGTAACTGGAAGATATCACGTTGAATGAGGTGAGAAGGACAGAGTGATCTTTATATATATTCTATATAGAATAACTAGACAAGGAAATGTTATGCTGTAAATGAGTGATGCATAGATCACCCCTCACCAGAGCGTAGAGAAAAGAGAAGACCAGAGAAGGGAAATAGTCAAGAAGTGGAGAAAGAAGAAAGAAAAGGGAAGTAATGGGGAAACAGAGGTCAGGGGCCTTGGGTATATTGTTAATTTGGAAAGTGGTATAGTTATAAATCCAAACCACACGTTTAATGGCACTGAAAACATGAGATCCAAACTTTAGAAAGTGCCTCTCAAAGCAGCAAGTTAGGGGTGAGGGAGGTGGCTTGCAAGAAGGAACTTGGGAATATTAATTGAGAGAAATTGATCCTCCCAGTGGTATTTGTACTACAACAATATAGATGTCATACATAAGTATCAATGACATTTGAATCATGTTTCTTTAATTAAATAAAATGTTTTAATTAAAAAAGTGAAGTATATCAAAGAATAGGATGTGAATAAAGTACAAAATATGAAGTGGATGTGAATAAAGTACAAAATATTTACTAGTCTTTAGTTTTAAAGAGGTAAAAGCAAAGGGGATGGAACAGTTATCTTGAAGATGATATAGATATTAGCAATTTTTTAAACCAGAATTAAGCTAGGTAAGTATCGTATGATGCAGACCAAAGATTTCAGAGTGTTAGAACCACAACGTTTTTGTAAGACGTTCACATCCAAGACGTTGCTATGAAAGATTTTAGGTTAATGACTTAACAGATTTTCTGATCAATTTTTTTTGCACTTTCTTTTGAAAAAGCAAAATTGGAAGGCACGCTATAATTATTAGTTCCATTGAGAAGACATCTGGAAATTTTTCTTGTTGCCAAGATGCTCTTTAATGAACATTGAAAAGAGCTGCTTGTTCATGTTCTCAATGACTTTTAAACTCTAGGTTTCAATATGCCTGTTACTTACTTTTGTAATTACAATATGTTCATGTATTTATTCAAGTGTGCTGGAGGCTACCTTCACCTTGGGTTCATGAAATTCTCAAAGCCTGCAACTACTCAGAGATTTTAAATTTTAAATAATTAAAAAAATCATATAACCAGACATAAATTTTCTTCCATATTATTTCTTGAAAGTTGAATGCTTGATCTCCTTTTTTTTTTTTTTTTTTGTCTCTTTCATATGCTGGTACCCACAACTAAAGTTCTTTCTCAAACTTTTCCACACTTCTAGTTCCAATACATTATTTTCTTTCTATGATTTTTTTCTCTTTGAACTTAAGAACATCTACTTTAAAGTTATATAAAATCACAGTTGTAAAGCTCATTACTTGGGCTTTTCTCTAACTCATCATTTACTTTATTCAGCTAAAATGGTTTACCTAACATTTATTTTATTGTCCTCTCACACCTCATTTTTAATATTTTGTGTCTGGAAGAACTTCCTTAACATCCCAAACCTATGAAAGTATATTATTTGTCTCTTCTTAGCCTTTTTATATCTCCATGCAAACTTTCTAGTTGTTTTTCATTTATATTTCCTGTTTGTATTATTTTGTCATATGTTGCAACATAAGTCAATATATAAAAGTCAACAACTATCCCCTTTCTTTTTTTATTTTAATCAATGTGGATTACAAATTTTTCACAGTAATATTTTAGGTACATATTAATAGTGAATCAGGGGCATTCCCACCACCAATATTGTCCTCCCTCCACCTCTGTTCCAAGCATGCATCCCATATCTCCCTCTTTTAGCTCCCAGGATGCTAATATAGGTGGTCCTCTCTGTGTCTAGTATGTTGTAAATTGGGTATCGATTCTGTTGTCATTGGCTTTGAATTTGGTGCTTAAGCTTGAACCTTTTTTATTTCGACTTACTTAATGTTCATGTGACTGTTTGGTCCCACCATTATTTCCCCCTCCATTTGTGAGGCAGAACAAGATGGTTCAAGTTGTGTGGTTCTGTTTGAAGGAAAGAGAAAAGCAATAATAATAATAATTATAATAATAATAATAATAATAATGGGGCAAAAATCAAACAAGCAAATAATGAGAAGAGTTGTTCTCGAGGCTATATGTATCAGTTTAAGAGCAAAGAAGGAAAAGAAAGAAAAACATAACAACAGTATGCAAAAATTAAAAATAAAATAAAAGATAAAAAATCAAACAAAAAACTCGAGAAGTATCAGAGTAATATAGACAGCAGCCATACAATAAACACGGCCTGAAATAGAAAACAAAACAAAGCCCAATAGAAAGAAATAAAGAAAAAAACAGCAAAACAGACAACAAGAAAAAATAATTTGATTTGTGCTTCTCTCTTTTTTCTTGCATAGGTACTGTAAATATTGGGGAGATTAGAAAGGGAATTCTCTTTGGCTAAGAGATACAGGGGTTCTCTGCCCTTGAAGTATACTGTCAAGGGAATAACTGCAGGCTCCGGTTATTATCTTTTACTCTCCCCTAGGTTCTTTTGTGGTGTCTGGAAGCTTTCTGCTCTGTCGTGATTGATAAAATTGTGCTTCTTTATTTAGAGATCTTGATATTTTCACAGGTCAAAGGATGGAGCCTAGGATGAAGTCTTTCTTTACGATTCTTGGAGTTATGATCCATCACAGTTGTATATTAATCAGTCTTCTGTAATTGGTGGTTTTGGTTTTTGCCCCGATCCTAAGACAAAGCTTAGGATAGTCTTTCATTATATTTACTGATGATCTGCTAGTTTGCGGTTGTTTCAGTCAGACCTCTGGAATTAGAGATATTGGTTTTTGTACATGTCACAGGCCAGGGCCTAGACTAGCACTTTCTTTCTTGAACAATTAGCAGAGTAATATTCCTATAATCTGACTCCCTAGCTACAGTAGACAGTAATTTTGCCACTTTCCCTATTGTTAAATAGATTGTAAGTTTTTCAGAATCTATTCTGTGTTTTTAAATCTTCAAAAAAAATCAATTTATGCATTTGTCAACAAGATCAATGTTTATCCAAAAATCTCACTGATTTTAACAAATGTACACATTTTTCTTTTTTTGTTTTATTTTGTCTTTAGTTTTGGGGCAACACCCAGAGGCACTCAGGGTTACTCCTGGCTCTGTGCTAAGAAATCAGGACTGGCAGACTAAGGAGACTCTATGGAATTCCAGGTATTGAACCCTGGTCAGCTGCACGTAAGGCAAATGCCCTACACGCTGTGTTATCGCTCAGGTTCTTGAGAAGCACAATTTCCAAGTAGTGTTTATAAATGACTACTAAAGAGTTTCATCAAAAACCTAATTTAAATGCCTGGGTGAAAGAACAGTGAGTAGAGAATTTGCTTTTATGTGGCTTACTCAGGTTCGATCACTGGAACCATATATGGTCCCCAAAGTCCAGTCAAGAGCGATTTGAGTTCAGAGCTCTAATCCTTGAGCACAGCCAAATGTGGACATAGAAAGAAACAAAAAAACAATAATAACAAAAATCTAATTTCAGAGCTCTACAATTATTTATCATTTCTTGGCACCATCAATAGATAATTAGACTTCTAGCCAGTTCATGGATTAAAAAAAAAAGCCAATGAATATTATGCAAAGCTTTTAGAGTCTGCACTGAAATATTACATACATCACTACAAATTACAATATATTGAGTAGAAATAATTATATTTCTAATCTGAGAAAATGTAATCTTCATTTTACTTAGGAAGAAAAATCCTATGGTATTAGTGTTCCTTTGACGAACATATACATATATATAAAATATTTACATCATATAATTTTACATACATGTGTAAATAAATTTAGTGATAATATATTTGCTATCCTTTAGTTCTTCAAAATGACACAAAATATTCTGTTTGTATTTCTTATTTTTTGTTATGTTTTGTTTTGTTTTTTTGGGTCACATGCGGCAGCTCTCAGGGGTTACTCCTGGCTCTATGCTCAGAAATTGCTCCTGACAGGCTCAGGGGACCATATAGGATGCCAGGATTCTAACCACCGATCTTCTGCATGCAAGGCAAAAGCCTTACCTCATGCTATCTCTTCGGCCCCTCTTTTTATAATTTTAATTACTATAAGTTAAGCTAATTGTGTTAAAATTAGTATACATTATCTTTCACATTGTAAAATTAAAATAATATAATTATCTTAATGATTTACATAATCTTTACTAGATAATTGAAAGTAAACTTAACTTTGTTTGCAAATGCAAACAAACATAAGATAAAATTATAGTACTGAAAATGAAGAGTGCCTAAATTTAGAACTTGTCCACTTTGAATTTACATTTTTTTCAAAATTTGTTCCATCTTGATATTCAAGCAATTTATCCCAGCTCCTTTTTAAATTCAATTCTCAGTGCTGATGTGGATCTCTTGAAACCTAATTAGAATATCTCCATATCAACAGCAACTAATTCCTGAAATCTATGATACAAATAGCTTTCCATCTGTCCTGGTAATAACATAATGTTGTATGCTCATGTGTAGTCTAAAGATAAGAGAGAAGCTTCAAGAATCCAAATTATTGTGTTATTACAAAGTGAATAATATTAAAGAATCTGAATAATTCTAGTTTATTGGAGAAATTTTACAAGACATGTATTTCTATGTATATTGTATTGAAAAACATCTAAGAATGTACTTGCAAATAATAATTAATGCATTACCATATTCCAACATTTATAGATCTCTATATATATGAACATGAAATTACAAAATATAGGAGAATGCTTTATTAAACATTTATATTGTTTCCATTTTATCATAAGATGATAGAAGTATCAAAAATGAAGTATCTTTATTTATGAAAAGTTATGATTTCTTTATTAGATGATATATTGATTTTTATCTGGCTTAACCAGGATATGTTAACAACCCATAAGAGGCCAAATGCTTTGAAACCATGGAAGAGTTTAAACTAGGTTGACTGGCTAGAAGTCAGCAAAATACAATAGTGGGGAAGGTGCTTGCTTGCCTTATCTGAAGCTGACTTACGTACAATTCCTGACATTTTATATAGTCTCTCAAGCACCTCTAAGAGTTATCCATGAACTTAGCTTGATCACTACCAAATGTGGCCAACCCTCCCCCCCCCACAGTGCCAAGAAAAAAAATACTAAATAGAGAATATGAGAAGATATTTATAGATAAGGAAAAATATCTGGCAAGAAATTTTAGTAGTTCAGAGGACAGAGTAATGTCATTCTAATATAAATAAATCTAGTTAAAATATGAAGTCATGGGTCCAGAGCAGTGACGCTAAAGGTAAGGCAGAGTCTGTCTTGCACGTGCTAGCCTAGGATAGATCGCAGTTGGATCCTCCGGGGTCCTATATGGTCCCCTCAAGCCAGGAATGATTTCTTAGCACATAGCCAGGATTAACCCCTGAGCATCAACAGGTTTGGCCCAAAAACAAAAACAAAAACAAAAAAAGAGATCATAGTGGTCTGAAAAAATTACCCAACAATACATTTGTAAATGAAATATCTGTTAAATTACGTAAGCTTTAGATAATTTTATTGACCCTGTAATTATTGCAATGAACCAAATAGATCGAGCACTCTTCCTTCCTGGATTTGTGTTACAAATAAGCAAAAATCAGAAAATTATTTTAAGGATAACAAAGCATTAGTTTTAGATGGAGGTGGGGATGATTAAATTTTAAGTAGTGTGGTCAAAGAAATTCTCGGTGTAAATATAATATTGAAGGAAAAACCTGAAAACAAGACAATCTGTTTGGATAAAAGAGCTTACAAGAGTACAGTTATTGTTAAGATCTCAGTTATTATTCAATATAAGATGAAAATACATTGAAGTTTTCTGAGAAAGAATATGGGATAATTTTAATTTAAAGAAAATGGTTAAAATGTAGTTGTCACAGAAATGGGTTGAGAAGCAAGAAAGAAAATGGGTCATTAGTGAACCAGTGCTGTATCTGACTGTGGGATTGGAGATGGAAATATGTGTCTACTGTTAACTACTCTAAAAAACTATAAATTGTGGTACCTAAATTTTTTAAATAAACAAATGCTTTTATTTAGGATCAATTCTAGAGAGTAAAAAATGCAATCAATTAAAAAATCAATTATTTTATTAACCCAGACAGCAGATAATGGTTGAATGAAGTATATTGATGGAGGTGAATAGTGATTAAAGTTTGGGCATATTTTGAAGTTGCATAGAACATAATTTTCACATTTCATGCAATGTTATTTAATAGAAGATGAGAAATTTTGTAAGGCTATTAAATAGAAAAGGTGGGCTATTGTTTACCAATATAGGAAACCTATAGGACATGTATGTTAAAATTGACTGGGATGAGTAGATTAAATTTGCATATGTTGATATAAAATTTACAGTATTTTTCCATGTGAGAATATCATGTAGTTATTCATGAAGATAGTCAGAGTTGAAGACACACAGGTCCTCAATATATATCCATTTTGGTAGGGCTTTAAGATAGAACAGGTAAGATAGAGAATAGGTAAGATCCTGATCTTGAACATGATGCTCATAAATTTTTTGGGCCACATCCAGTGATGCTCAGGGTTTACTCCTTGCTATGTACTCAGAAATCGCTCCTGGCTTGGGGGACCATATGGGACGCCGGGGGATCAAACTGTGGTCCATCCTAAGTCAGCGCGTGCAAGGCAAATGCCTTACTGATTACGCCACTGCTAGTGCCCTCAAATAAGACTTTTTTGAGAAAAAAAGTATGATACTGACTATATTATGGATACATTAAAATATAGTAAAAATATAATAAAACAGCAAAATCTATCTAAAGAATATTATTAAGACAGGTGAGGAAATTGGAAATGGATGATATTTTAGGTAAGTCTGAAATTTTGAATATATAAATATACTTTAGCAATTTTTGATAGAAAATATATGCTAACATTTAAGAATAAAAAGTCCTGGTATATGTAACTAATTTAAATATAAGCAAAACATGCAGTCATATATACATAAATTCACATAATCACAAACTTGTACACACATGTAAACAAGAGACTAGTAATAAGTATGTATGAATATTGGTAAAATTTCTAATATTTTATAACTTTTTAAATAAAATTTTTCAAAATAAAATACTAAAGAAAACAGATGTAAATGCAGAAACTTCAATATTAAAGTAATTCTCTAATCAAATTCTTATTTACAAATCAATTAAATTGTAGAAAACACATTAACCTATTAGTTCATCAGGAAACATCATCAATCAACTCACGGTTTGTTTCCAAGGAACCCTATTATTAATAGAGTTATTAATAAATAGGGTTATTAATAAAATAAAAATATTTTCTTAAAAGTTTAAATGATATACTTTTAGTTTATCTTTTGTATAAATATATTTGCATTTTTGACATTACATACATTTGTTGGTTTACTAAGTAGATGATACTCTAAAATTTACAATACTGTATCATCAATTCACACTTTCAACACTAAAATTTTCAATATTTATATATTTTTTATTTTTTTGTTAATTTTGGAGGTGAATGTAGTTGGGCCAACCTGGAACTTCCCAGTGTTTAAAACATTCCTGGTGGCACTCAGGAGACAATATGCAGAACCAGGGATTGACTGAACTAGTGTTAGTCATATATCCCAAGAATGGGCTTTAGCTCCTGTGTGAACACTCCTCTCCTCATTTCTTTTAACACCGAGATATTTTATAGAACTTTTCTTTTTGTCTTAAAAAAGAGATTCAATTTCTATAATTAAAAAGCAAGTTTTCTTCTTTAATCTACCTTGGTCACTTATATTGATTTTTTAAAGAAATTAGTAGATATATTTCCTCATTTGAAATGGGAATATATTTGCCAAGTTTCAGAAATATTTGATACTACATCTATTCAACTAGGGACAGAAAAATATTCTTAAAACTAACCTCATCAGTTTACATTGCGAAAGAAGTAATCAGTTTCAAGGTAACCCTTTCACTTTGGACTGAATCATCTATGGGCATGACTAGATGGTTTTCTAAAGTAATTCTAAAACACACATACACAAATAATTCATTAAATTGTGTTTTTGTAATTTGTGGATCACATTTCCCTGTGCTCATTTCCACCTGGTTGGAGAGGGTCCACTAACAACACAAGCCAATCAGATATAATTAAAATTTGATTTGTTGCAGAAAATTCAAATTACAAGTATACAAGTATACAATTCAATATATTGTCAGTAATAGGGAGAAAGTTATAAATCACTAAGGTGAGGTTCAGAAAATTAAATGAAGGTTGTGCATTTGAGTCCTGAATATTCCTTATGATTCAATTCATGGAAGCAAGGATTCTCCAGGTAGTTTCTGATGGCCATTGCCAACTCTGGAGAAGGCTTCTGAGACCCCTGAGCTAGAGTCTAAAATGGTTTCATACTAACCTAATTAAACTCCGATATTTATGCTGTTCCAGAGCAACAAAATATGTTATCATCAATTTGGAAGTTTAATCTTTTGGCTCAATTTGTTGTTATTTTGTTCTTCTATGTTGTCTCACGTGTTTCTTTATCCATACCCAAGTAAACAAATGTCAGTTTTATTAAATTTTTGAATAACTCCATTTTTATTATACTATATATATATTATATATTATAATATATTATTCCATTTATTGATTGGTCAGGATTATGATGATATTAATGGCAATGCACGTAACACATATGCTTTCAATATCACTGTTATTCTTGCATTGGTCAATAACTTAAAACAACAATGCAAATCTAAATTATCGCTTTAAAGTTTTAGGAAATGTATAACAAAGTTATAATAGACAAATACTGAAATTCATTTTATAGTGAGACTGTTATTATATATAACAATCATATAGAATTTACATCTTAAGCATTAAGTTATCCTGGATTCTAACAATGACTATTAATTTTAAAATATAACACATTAAAATCTATGAGCACAATTTATCTTGGTTCTGAAAATCTCCATCATCAATTATTCTGCAGAATACCATGAATTCTCATTCTGTTATTGTGGCTAACACAGTAATTAAAGCAAAACAAATGTTAATTGTCATGAAGGACAAAATAAACAATTTGCATAACAGAAATTAGAGAGAAATAAGAGAGAAGATATAACTACACATTGATTTAAAAATAATCCTTAGGGGCTGGAGAAGTTGCTCTAGAGGTAAGCCGTCTGCCTTGCAAGCACTAGCCTAGGACGGACCTCGGTTCGATTCCCCGGCCTCCCATATGGTCCCCTCAAGCAAAGGGCAATTTCTGAGCACATAGCCAGGAATAACCCCTGAATGTCAAACGGGTGTGGCTCCAACAAACAAACAAACAAAATAATAATAATATAAAAATAATCCTTAGTAGGACAGAAAATTTAATCTAGTGATAGTAAGAATTAACTAATGAAACTATACTAAAATAAAAAATAATAGGTCTTTATTTAATTTTTTATTTTAATTCCATGTGCTCAGGATAAAAAATTTCCCCATAATCTTCCCAGTAATCACTTATATGATTCAATTTTGAAATTTTTATATTATTCCTATTCATATTATTAAATACAGGAAACACGGAGTTCCTTTCTTTTCTTACTTTTGTAAAATATCTTTAAACACCTTGATTATAAATATGATTGTAGTTGGATTTCAGTCATATAAAGAACACCCTTCCCCTGTCTTAATGTTTCTGTTCTCCATTGAGTTTAGATTAAAGTCGCAAATTAGATAGCAAGACACTGTTGAGTATCTACTGTTTAGACACTGAGCCCTCTCTTGTTATTCTTAGCTTATTCAGGTCCTTTTGTATTTTGTACTTTAAGAATGTTTTAAGTTTAACTCCTGAATAACATTTAAATTAGAGTAATAACCATGGTATTCCCAGAGTAATGTGAAATCTGCTCCCATTTTACAGAAGTTTAGATGACAGAAAAGGGGGCAAAAAGCAGCAAACCACTCCAAATCTCCAGATAAGCAGGTAGCAGTTTTTAAAAAAGGAAAGTAGGAAATCTTGTTCTAGTTGTTATGAATTGAGTAATTTTTTTATATTTTATTTAAACACCTTGAATTGAGTATTTTGCAGCATTTATTTTGAATCTCAACCTCCTTTTTTCAGATTTATGATGTATTTAGTTATGCATCCAACCCAGAAAGCCTTGGCAGCACCTTACACATATAAGGTTGTTTTCCCTTGGAGAAGTTTTGGGGAAGGATTATTTCCAAAATTGCAGATTAAGACTCTTATTACTCTAGGTACAAGCCTATACTTAAAACTTAGAGCAAGAGGAAAACTCACATTGGCCAGATTCAATTAATTCTATCATAGTTTTGTGATAGCCATATTCCAAACTGTGTTGTGCTAACACAAATTTATCTCTCCGTGGCAATTCCACTATCCTGTACTTTTTCTTTTTATTGTTAAGTAAATATCACCCTTTACTTATAAGTTAAGTACTCTTCTAAGGTCTTATGTTTTGCCCTAAAGTTATCTAAACAATTCCTCTCATAGCAAACAAAATTTGCCTTCTCACTTAATCAATTATGATTTCATGCTCCAATGCATGGTTCTCTAAGAAACCAAAAATTCAATATTCTCTAGTATTGATATGTAGATTTATTTTATATACATATGTTGAAACTGAGTATATAAATTTATTCCTCTTTAAACAGTAGCACTAGAACAGGTACTACTTATATTTCTTTTATCCGTATTACTTTTTACAATGTCCAGTAAAGTGTCCACATCTCAAATGTTTATTTACTATAAATAATTTCTGTACCTAACTCTTTTTATTTTACTAAAAAAATGAACAAATAGAACTTGATCCTCTTCTTAGTTTTCAACATACCATTGAATATATGCTTTAATTCTAATTTATTTTTAGTATGATGAAGAGAAAATAGTACTAATTTATCCTGTCCAGATAGAGTTCAGAATTTTGAGTTCTAGAAAACTTACTACCCACTTCGAGTACAAATGGCTTTAGTTCAGATAACTCAGATTTTTAATTGGTGATAGGGCTAGAGCAGTAAGTCCCAGATCAAATGCTTAGATTTTATTATATTAGAAGTCAAGTTAAGAAATGTTATTACTGCCACATCAGTAAATTACTGATCTTTGTGCTGATATCCAATTTATACCAACTCGCTCAAGACAATTATAAGTCACATTAGCACCCTTGATTCACCATCACTTTGGGCACTGCAAGATGTTAAATCTTCTATCCTGTTCCCATGGAAATTGCTTTCTAATTCAGATATTGCACACGACATTGAAAAACGTATATAGAGGCTATGAGAAACATAGATATAGCTGAAAGTTTACTATTCTCTGTGATACAGAATAGTCACCAGAAAACCAGAAAGGGGACATTAGTAAAAGCAGTGAAATTCAAGGCATAAAATCATACTCTTATTTTTCTGGAACAGGAGAGGAGAAGGAACATAAAAAGTTGGCAGTAAATTTTCAGTTATAAAACATCTGAAAATAAAGCTAAACTATGAAATTGTGGTAATTAATTTTACATATCTCAAGAAATTACTTTTGCTCTCACTGATTAATATAGAAGATAACTTGTTTTCAACTTTGTTTCTTTATGCTCCATAATAAGCATAACAGACACAAGAATGCTAATTTTTTGTTTTGTTTTGAACCACACTCAGCAATTCTCTGTATTATTTCTGGCACTGAGGGTTGACAGTTGGTGGGGCTCAGGAAATTATATAAGATGCTGGTGATTGAAGCCTATAAGCTGCCATCAAGGAAAGCATCTTACACTCTGTACTAGCTCCCCAACAGTGGAAAACTTACTATCTTATGTGAAGCTTAAAATTTAGTTGTGAGATTGATTAAGTGAATTTAATTTATACTAAATTACAAAGACTAAAAAATTTTCATTGATATAAAATATAAATATGAAAACAGAATTTCTTTCCTCCCTTAGTTGCTTTTTCTTTTTTCATTGAACATTGACTTATATGAGAAAAGATTTCTGTCAGTGATTGGGATGTAAAAGATAAAAGACAAATGCAATATGATTTTTTCTAATATTTATCAGTTTGGAGGACACATTAAAATACTACAGTGTAAACAAGACAGCTGATATATAGTGTAAATAGAAATATCAGCAAAATTTTTGTTAAAGAAATAATTCTCATGCCAATGAATTTAAGAGAGAAACTTTAGCATGAGAAATTTGTCACCAAAATAAAAGAAAGACTGACGAAGTACACATTGGGCTTGTGAACCAACAAAAGTTGAGCCGCAGCAGGAAGTGCTATCACCCTGGAGGGCAGAAGAACCAGTGGAGTGTTAGAGCATTATTAAAGCCCTGGGATAAAGCTACCTGGTGAAATGGAAATCCTGTGTGTGTGTGGGGGGGGGGGGGGACAGACATTGGCAAAAAACATTTCCCAGATGAGAAAAAAAAAGTAAAGAAATACTTTCTTCCTTCATGTTTTACCAGAGTCCCCACTGGCCAAAAGTAATTGGGATTTTTTTTTTTGAGAAAGAAAATGGAAAACATAAGTTTTAAGAATGAGTGTTGAAATACACAGTAGAATAAGGCAGAGAGAGGAGGCAGATCTGAGAAGAACACTATAACCAACACAGGATATTATGGATGCACATAATTGGTCTAGGGACTCAGGGAATGACATTTAAATTGAGACCTAACATTTGAAATTTACATGTATCAAGGGACTACCTGAGTAAAGAATTGTACAGGCAGAGGGAACAGTATTCCAAACGCTTATACTCTAGGAGTAGTGTATTGTTCTCTTTCCTTATATTAAGTTGCAGTTCAGAGACCCAAACATACCTTTTATTTGATCTAAAGCAACTTTTTATCGAAACAAATTTTACAATTAATTTATTGCTAATCAAATATTTTTAATATTTATACATTAAAAAGAAAGAAAAGGGAAAATAGAAAGGAAGAAAAATGTGAAGTAGATTTCTCAAGTTCTTTAACAATAATTTTGACTACATACAGCATGAAACATTTATATTTCCTTGATAATCTTTCCATTCACCAGTGCATGATCATTAGATACATTAATCTCTCATTTTATGGCACCTAATTACTTTGAATCTTTGTTAATGTTTTATCTTTTCCCTCAGGAAATAAGTAAAGACTAATTAAGATGTGATAACTAATTTTGTATATTATTTTTATAACATTCAATCTTATATGCTACAAATTAGGCAGTGATAAATATTGGAAAGTAGCTTCAATATAACACTTAGTAAAGCTCACCAGAGTAGACAATTTAGACAACAATTGTATTCTACTAAAAAACCGTAGATCCTTGCCAATATTTCCAAGAAAGAATAATATTTAAAATACATGAATTCATTATATTTCCAAATATTTTAATATGATTCATTAATTTTTAGTTTTCTAGCCCATAGCGTACAACTAGTGGACTGAATATGATTTATAAAGTTAGAGTGCAGGGATGTTTTGGTCTATAATGAGCTTATTTTGCATATAAGCACAAAGTTTTTTTTTTCAATTGCATTCCCTTTTACAAGACAAAATTAATACTTAAGTAACTCATTCAAAATTGGAACAGAGTTCACAGGAACTTGGCTATGTTGGTAAAAAGAAATCTCTTTTTATGAAAAATATTCTTGTTTGATGCTCAAAAGCAGAAGGCAATCAGCAGTATATCTATCAAGAACTCTACCAAAGTCAATCACCCATTCTCCTCAGAAGGAAAAGGCTTCACCAAAAGACATTTAGTGAAAAGGAACATTTATCTGGATGCCACTTTCATCAGTTTTAAAAGTATAACACATTATAGGTAAATTGAACTTTGTTTCCACAGAACTGGAAGAACTTTTTTAGGGGTTTTCCCCACAGCTGGGATATGACTATAAACCGATCCTCCACCTCGAATTGAATAGAATTACTATTACTAGAAAAAATAGATATATTAATTTTAGCCTAAAATATCACTCTTAATGGTGCTAGAGACCATAGGTGGTTCTAGGGATAAAATTTTATCCCTATGAGAGGTAAACAAGCACCCTGTCTGCTGTACTATCTTTCTGATCCAGGATACTATACTGTTAGTGACAAGATTTAGTATATGAGACCCAATGAAGATATAAGTATTTCAGTGAAAAAAAGTCTTTCTCAGAATAATCTTGGTATTATATTCTCTATTTCCACTCCTGCATCACCACAAACTCTCATCGCATTTTATCAGTAGTCATAGTTCTTTCTAGAATTTCATGTCAGTGTTATTCTTCCAACATTCTTTTGAGATTCATTCTGTCTTACTGTACAGGAGGAATATTTTATTTTGTTGTATTGGTTCCCAATTCAGTACACATGAAATTTGCTTTTGTTCTGTTGAAGATATTTGACTTATTTTAGATTTGTAAATAATGTATAGTTTAGCTTGGATAATTTCATGATATATACATTTTTATATTGGATCTATATTCATAATCTTGAAACTTGGTCCTCCTAGCTTTGTAAAGTCTCTCTATTTGTCTGCCTCTCTATTTGTCTTCCTCAGACTTCTAATTAGACATCAGAAGTCAGTCACTACCAAAGCCATATATTTTTCTTCATTGCCTGTTTTCTTCATTGTGCTATTCTCAAACAAGAGTATTAAATGGCTGCTACTTTCTGAGAAATTGTGTCTAAAGATATCAGACACCATTTATCAAATTAAAGTGTTCTTTTATTAAACATTTGCAGACACAGTTCTTGTAGCTATTTTTTATTGTTTTGTTTTGGGGGCCACATCCAAATGATGCTCAGGCTGGCTTCATGCTTAGGGATCACTACTGGCAGTACTTGAACATATGGGATACCAAGGATTAAATACATATAAGTCATATACAGTAAAATGCCCTACCCACTCCACTATTGCTCCAGTCCTATGCAGACCCTTTTTATTTTACTAATGATTTTTGAATACATTTCATGAATTCACTACATATATTAAAAATTTCAAATAGTATATATACATATATGTCTTTTACATAATATTTTAGCTTGAATATTTGAACCAGTATGTATGACTGAGATAAACCACTTGATCATAACATTCTTAAAAGCATACATGAATTTTATTCTTCATATTGTATTGGGAATTTCATCTATTTGATGAATAATAAATATTTATATTTAATATGGATTATTGTATTATAGTTTTCCTATTGTTGTTGTTTATAATCACTGTTTTGACTTTGGTATCATGACAATTTTGACTTCAAAAATGTCCAAAAGTTTCAATTCTTTGAAGATCTTGTATAATGTTACAATTACTATTTGTTTGTTAAAGTCAACAAATTGAAACAAAATTTTAAGTATATGGCAGCTAATTTATGTAAAATTTTATACTTTAATTAAATCTGATCAAATATATGATAGTTTATATTTATAATAATTATTTGTTTGGTTAGTAAATTAGGTATACTTTAATAATTTTTTCTTAGCATAGTAATTTTAATTTTCCTTATTAATATTTTTAAAAACTGAGAATAATCTACTGAGATTTCTTTCATGTATTTTATAATTTCACATATAACACATATAAGTTCACTTTTTGCATGCAGTTGACCAGTTTTCCCAATACCACTTGTTAAAGGGGCTTGCCTTGCTCCATTTGCATTTCTTGCCTCTTGATCTAAGATTAATTGATGGTATACCTGGGGAATATTCAAGTTTATTTCACTGATCTGAGGGTCAGACTTTATTCAAATATTGTGCTGTTTTAATGACTACTGCTTTAATAGTACAATTTAAAGTTGGGGAAAGTAAACCCTACCATCTTCTTTTCCCCAAGAATTGCTTTAGTTATTCATGGATGTTTATTGTTTCAAATGCATTTTAAGAGAATTTGATCCACTTCTTTAAATAATGTCATGGGAGATCTTATAAGAATTGCATTCAATAAGTACAGTGCTTTGGGAAGTATTGCCACTTTAATTATGGTAATCCTCCCAATCCATGAGCAGGGTATAATTCTTCATTATATTGTGTCCTTTTATTTCTTGATGACTTCATGTTGTTTTTATAAATATGGCAATATAACTGCCCTCCAGGTTTCTAAATACTTTTTTTTGTTTAGTTTTTGGTTTTTGAGCCACACCATGTGACACTCAGGGGTTTCTCCTGGCTCTGTGCTCAGAAATTGCTCTTGGCGGCACAGGGGACCATATGGGATGCTGGGATTCTAACCAACGTAGGTCCTGGTCGCTGCTTGCAAAGCAAACACTCTACCTCTGTGTTAACTCTATTCTTCTGTTGTTTTTATTTTTATATTTTGACAACACCTGTAGATGCAAAGGCCTCACTCTCCAGCCCCCAAAATGATATTCTTGAATGGTCTTGAGTATTAGATCATCAAGTAATTGTATACAGATACTCTTCTGGGTACTAATTTATATTCTATTGGTCTACCTGTTTGTATTAGTCCTATCACCATACAGAGTGAATTCTATTACTTTGTAGTTTAGTTTGAAATTGGGGAATATGTAACATTAATATTTTTTAAATTTTTCAATGGTTTTTTATCTATCCAATAATTTTTACATTTACTTGCACATTTTATTTTATTTTTGTGGGAGAGTCATATGATCCCTGGCAATACCAGTGATTACTCCTTGCTCAGCACACAGGATTCCTTCCTGGTGATGCTTGGAGGACTATATGAGTACCAATGAATGAACCCAGGTAAGTAGCACCCTTCCTACTATAATATCTCTCCAGACCCTCATATGAAATTTAGAATTTTATTTTTCTAGCTCAAAACTGTCAGTAATATTTTATAGTTATTGTGTTGAATCTTTAAATTAATTTAGATAATACAGTCATTTTGAATAATGCTCATTCTATCTGAGCATATGAACATGAGATAGTTTTAAGAGTATCGGCTTTTCTCTTTGAGTTTTGGTTGTATTTTATCCTTTATGGTGCTACTATGAATATTGGAATATTCTTTCAGTTAGCTTATCCGTTCATTGCTTCTTATGTAAATAAAATAATTTATACATTTTTATATTTTGTGCATTTATTTTATATTATTTATATTTTATTATATATTTATATATAAAATATTTTATATTATTGATGCATTGTTATGTTTTTTATTTTCTATCCTGACACTTTATTAAAATCATAATTTATTTTACTTTTAATAAGTTCTGGAAACGTTATATAATAATGTTACAAAATATTGTTGTATTTGATTTAATTTCCAAGACATATATTTTACATATTTTATGATTTATTATACTTGATAGGTCTGCTAAAATCACATTTATCCATAATAATTTTATTTTATAAATTATCTATTCCTTAATAATAGTAGAAAGTCTAATTTTTTGATAGGGCATGATTTGCTAACCATTTTTGAATTTGTGCACTATTAATGTTACACTGGCATTGTATATGCAAATACTTTAAACTTGATTATTTTTAATACACCAACCTAAGAGTAAATAAGATAGAACCACAGTTATGGAAGATCTCTGAAATTAGAAGACCAGAACCTGAATTGAGAATGACTTGTTCACCAGCTGACTAAACCTGAGCAAGGTATTTATTTTTTTAAAATCTGAGTAACTTCTCTGCAATAAGTGGATAAAAATTACATCTACATCTACTCTACATGTTTAATTTTAGGATTAAAATAACAATCCAATTAAAAGCACAATATCTGGTAGAATATTAAATAAGTGTAACCAACTGCTATTTACTTTTATTGATAATTTAAAAACATCTTACATCATTTTTAAACTATGTTGATATGTGCAGTTCTTAACAGTTCTGAATACTCAAATAGCCATGTGCCTATTTAGTGCTTTCATTTTTTTAAAGGTTTTACACTGGGAAAAAAAGCAAATATTGCTGTGGGTATTTTTTTAGGTCAACTAATAAACTTTATTCCCATGAGGTTACCTGGAACATATAATTTAATGATTCACTTGGGTAAAGGTTTTAAGCAATTTTTCATAAATTTTGCAAAGGTCTTTTATTCTGAAATAGATTTTAGATACTAAAGATCAACAAATTAAGACTTGGTTCATAGGAATTCCACACAATAAATTGCATGTAAGATAGTTTATATTCCAGGCCGGAACATTAGCATAGCGGCAGGGCATTTGCCTTGCTGACTCAGGAAAGACCTGGATTTGAATCCCGGGTCCCATATGGTCCCCGGAGCAAGGAGCAATAAGCATAGCCAGGAGTTACTCCGTAGTGTCAAAGGGTGTGGCCTAAAACAAAACAAAACAAAACAAAACAAAAAGATAATTTATCTTCTGTATGAGTTTAACCCATCTAAATTATAAGTGGAATTTTTTTGATACTGATATTTTTGATAAAGAAATAATAATTTTCCTTTAATTATTCAGAACAAATGTTTAATTTTCAGAATGGTATTTAAGAAAACTATTAGCTAAACCCATTGCATCCAGCCATAGAGGGCAAAGGTGAATGTAGTTAAAGGCAGGAGGCATGTATAATTTATTTGTATATACTGCTATCCTTTTTTTCAGATAGAGAAGATAGAAATGTGCTTATATTCTAGCATCTACTCAAGACCAAGAAGAATTATTACTCTATAAACTTGTCATTCAAACATATTTCTATAACATTTAAAAATATATATACATTAGAATTTCACTAAATATTATGAGATGAATTCATATTTTTATAACTTCCTTTCCTAAATCCAGTAAAATATATATAAAATAGTGATAAAAATTCTTCCTATTCTAGAAATTTTCCCAATTGCATAAGTAACCTTTGAAGCATAAAATTAGTTTATCTATTTATTAAAAATTTTATGGTATCCAAATGATCCAAATAATGGCCCAGTATGATTATATTAGATTTGTGCCAAATTGATGAGACCCAGTTTTCGAATATTAAAAATTGTGGTGTGAAGGTTCTAGGAGCAGTTCTTGAGCCATAGAGATGGTTTTAATAAGTCATAAAATCAGTCAGTAAGACTATCAGATTGTAATAGAGATGAAAAGTAGTGCTGCTTAATATATTGACGTCTCTGCAAATCACATTATTTTGTTTCTTCTTATTCTTTCCCCAAAAGAAAAAATCTGAGTAGATGGGGATGTGTATACTAGAGTATCTCCCCCAAAGAACTTGATCAGGGAGAAATATTTGCATGATTTATTTAAACTTTCACTTGTATGGCTTTTAATTTTCTTCAATAGAATATGAAAAGTGAGAAATGGCTGCTGTGAATTAGAGCTTTCAATAAACAAAAATTTCTTGATGGAAATAGCTATTTTATACCCTTAATCAAATAAATAAGGAAAAGGTATACAAACTATCCTCTGCCTAAAATTTAAATAAAATTTAAATTTAAATAAAATTTAAATTAACTAGTTAACTAACTATATGTATGTGTCTGTAAGATTTATACCCTGCAAATCTCATAAAGAAATATTTTATTTTATTTTTGTTGCTTTTTCGTTTTGTTTTTGGGCTACACCCAGTGACACTCAACCGTTACTCCTGGCTTTGCATTCAGAAATCGCTCCTGGCTTGGGGATCATATGGGATGCCTGGGGATCGAACTGTGGTTCGTCCTAAGTCAGCCACTTTCAAAGCAAACACCTACTGCTGCACCACCGCTCTGGCACCAAGAAACATTTTATTAAAGGATTTTTTTTAACCACAGATAAGCCAGCCTCTACTTAATTTGCATCATGAACTCAGGCAGTATATGGTCCATGTTGATCCTTATGCACCTTTGTGCTTATATGTAAGTGTATCTGAGGCAACCTTTTAGAACCATCCAAATAAAAACTATATCATCTACAAAAGTCTTCTCTAAAAGTAATAGGCTATGGATAGTAAAATGTAATATATATATGTACTCTGCAATAAACAAGCCAAAAAAGAAATATGAATCATAATATTTATATGAAGAGGGTAAGTTTCAAGCATTTGCAATAATTAAATTAAGAAGTGACTTTAATACAATAAAAACTCGTCATAATAAAGATATAATTTTACTCAATAAGCATAGTATTAAAATATTTAAAATATGAAAGGAACATTCTGTGTGTTTGAAGAAACTGCTGTATAAATACTTTCAACCTGGATGGAGACTCAATGATCCTCAAAACTATCATATTCAGAACTCTCATAGACATAACTCTTCCTTTACAAACCTTGCCCAACACATGACTTCTGCTCATCATTGTTCCTTAAGATGACTTTTTGGCAGACTGTAGCTCCACATGATAGTACCATTTTTGTGTATTTTATTTGCTTTCCCTTTAAAGAAATATGCTTAATAGAAAATACAGAAGTTTGAATCCAGAAGTCTTATAAGAACATAACAGATTGATGTTCATAACTCAAAGTTCTTCATAATTCTAGCATCTCCAGTTCTAAAATCAAAAATACTATTAGTTTCAGAGAGTGACAAGTTCCTAACCTCTCATGTGGGAAGTTTCAAACCGACCTTAATTCCACTTTCTTATAATTCTTCAGATCTGTGTTAACTGTAAATGCAATATTAAAAAGAATTTTTTCTACATATCATGATAAAGCTTTATTAAGCATTACAATAATGTGTTACTCACATATTAACTTCTCATTAATTCACTGTTGCAAACATTCATAAATTTGAAAAAATGAAAAGTAATGCCTTCTACTTATGATAAACTATCATCATACTATGATTCCATCTGACATAAGAAATTATATATATGGTTCCCTGACCCTTAAGCATTTAGCATATGCCACCGATAACTGCTAAATTACTATTACTTATAGGAAAATTACAATAATAACATAGTAAAATATACTATTCCTAAAAAACTACTATTAAATAGAGTCAAATTGAACACCACAAAAAATTCCAGAATTTATTATTACACATTATTTATTCTAAATAAAATAAATCCATTGAAGACAATTAAAGGGAATTTTTTTACATTAGGATGCCAGGCACTATAAGTTGAACTGATAAAATATACATAAATTTAATTACATATCTTCTATTGTTGATAACCTTTGGGCCACACATGGTGGTGCTCAGGGCATTTCATCAATATGTGTTTAGGAATTACTCCTGGTAGTGTTGGGGCCCACATAGAATGCTGGGGATCAAACCTTATTTAGGCACATGCAAAACAAATGCCCAACCCACTGAACTTTGTTGCTAGTTCAAATGATTAAATATTAAATGAACATTTTGTAATTCTTGAGAAAAACAAAACTTACCATCATGTCTTGATTCTAATCCCTGGAGTCTTTGAATTGTATATAACATATAAAAAGATGAAAGGAACCAAACAAAATTAGATAAATAAAGAATGTAGAGAAAGGTATTTTTTTAGATAATTTGGTTGTGACCAAGCAAATCACAAGTCTATAATAAGGAAAGAGAAAATTGAACACTGGTTATTAAGAGATGTGACTATGAGAAGAGGATCCAGAAAATAAAATATAAGAAATACAATGGTTTAAATTGGGGTTACCTAGAACACTTTGGCTCCAAAGTACAGTGAGAAAAATACAACAAATAGAATGGAGAGGGAGAAAGGCAAATGTGAAATAATGAGGCACAGGAGCCAATGGGATTCAGGTGCATTGGTGGTGTTAAGGAAAAAACAGAGCTTGGAGCTGGATCAATAATACAGAGAGTAAGATGTTTGCCTCACTCCCAGCTGACCTGGGTTCAATCACTGGCATACTATATAGTCCTCTGAGCACAACCAGGAATGTCCCATAAGTGCAGAACCAGGATTAACCCCTGAGCACTGCTGAGTGTGGCCAAACCCCTCCCCAGCTTAAAAAAAAAAAAAAGGACAGAACTAAATATCCAAACCATAAACTCAGCAACATTTAAATTAAGAGATCCAAATGTTAACAACGAGACTTACAAAGATGCCAGATAAGATGGCATGCTGTGGTGGGGTAGGGGAGAGGTATAGGATGGACTTTGATCAAATTGATGTAGAAAAGTTGACAAAGGTTGTGGGATTGGTACTTAAACATTGTATGTCTAAGATTCAGCTATGAAGAACTGTGTAAATCATTGTGCTCTAAATAAATATCAAAATAAAAAGGATAGTCAAGGGGCCAGAGCGGTGGCTCAGCGAAAGGGCATTTTCTTTGCAAGTGGCTGAACTAGGACAGACAACAGTTTGATCCTCAAGTGTCCCTTATGGTCCCCCAAGCCAGGAGCGATTTCTGACCCCAGAGCCAGGAGTAGTCTCTTAATGTCACCAGGTGTGGCTCCAAAACAAAACAAAACAATAAAAAAAATGATACTCAAAATTAAGAAATACAAATAAAGGAAGTCGGTATTAACTGATATGTAATTTCTCCAAATGAAATATCTAAACTGAGCAGAAAATCACTAGGAACAGAATAGTAATCATACAATACAGTTTTTGTAAATGTCAATAATTCTAAAAATTATTGACATTATTGATAATTCTAAAAATGTAAATGCAATATGAAAAGGACTGAACGTGTTGTCATTGGCTTTGAAGATGTAGAATGAGTGTCATGGATGAAGAAAAATGTTAACCTCTATGAAGTGGAAAAAGTAAAGGAAATTGATGCTTTTGAAAAAGGAAGGAAAGAAGGAAGAAAGAAAGAAGAAAGAAAGAAAGAAAGAAAGAAAGAAAGAAAGAAAGAAAGAAAGAAAGAAAGAAAGAAAGAAAGAAAGAAAGAAAGAAAGAAAGAAAGAAAGAAAGAAAGAAAGAAAGAAAGAAAGAAAGAAAGAAAGAAAGAAAGAAAGAAAGAAAGAAAGAAAGAGAAGGAAGGAAGGAAAAAAGTAAGAAAGGGAAGGAAGGGAGGGAGGAAGGGAAGGAAGGAAGGAAGGGAAGGAAGGAAGGAAGGAAGGAAGGAAGGAAGGAAGGAAGGAAGGAAGGAAGGAAGGAAGGAAGGAAGGAAGGAAGGTAGGTAGAAAGGAAGGGAAGGAACCAAAGAAAGGAAGGGAATGGAAGGAAGGAAAGGAAGGAAGGAAGAAAGGGAAGAAAAGAAGGAAAGAAGGGAAGGCAGGAAGGGAAGGCAGGGAAGGAAGAAATGGAAGAAAGAAAAGGAAGGAAGGAAAGGAAGAAAGAAAATAAAGGAAAGAGGAAGGAAGGAAAGGAGGGAGGGAGAAAAGAAAGAAGGGAGAAAGGGAGAAAGGAAGGTGTATGTACGGAAGAAAGGGAAAGAAGAAAGAAGGGAGAAGGAAGGAAAGAAAGGAGAAAAGAGAGGAAGGAAGAGAGAAAGAAATGGAGGAAGAAAGCAAGGAAGAAAGGAAGGGAGGAAGGAAGGGCTATAGGGAAGGAATAAGAATAAGAGGGAGGAAGAAAAAAGAGTAAAAGAGGAAGAGTAATCTTGCAAATTACAAAGATATTCTTACACAAATGCCCATTTGTATCATGTCACTTCATTGGTCATTATTAATATATTAACTGCCTTTTGTGGAAATACACTGAACTGGAGTCATGAGTTCATAGTTCTGGTTTGGATTTTTAAGTTATGATCTAGAAAAATCCATTTGTCTGGGAGTCCTCTTAACTGTAAAAAATGGATAATTTATGCTTAATTTGAAATATTTTTTTTATTTTTATATCTCAAATGTTTAGAAAAATGGTGTGAGAAAATCTATTAAACTTAGCTTGACAAAGTAACTGAAGTTTTTAAAGTTTTTTTACTGCTCATAGAGTGACAGGATTCTCTGTTTATGTCTTATGGGCTAAAATGAAATTATTTACAGATTACAGTTTTCATATTGGCACAGGATTTCCTACTCATTCCTTTCCAGTTCACTAGGTATTAACATATTTCATTTTCTTATAATGTTAGGAGACTAGTGTTCTTGTTACCTTCTAGATTTTTGCCAGCATCAGATCTCATATTCCTGAATATTTTTACTTGCTTAGCTTAATACATCTATATACGTGGAAATTTTGCCTATGATCCTTATGGTCAACATAGAAAATTAATTTAAATTTTAGCTTTTCTCCAGACTCCTGAACAACTGCAATTATTTCCCTGAAGAAAACTTTTTATTTAAAAAATAATGTATGTGATTATCTTAGGCCAACTCAAGCAATCTCCATATAATAAAGTCATTAGCTATGTCAGCAAAATCCATTTGGATATAGCCAAATCACGGAAATGAAGTTCATCATATTCTAAACTTATGGAGATTATATAATAAGGCAGTAAACTTGAGGTTCATTTTAAAATTCTGCATATTTGATTGCCAAGAGCATGTAGAAGATTGATGAAAATATGCATGATGTCATTAAAATAGTTGAAGATAGTAAGTTAAATTGAGTTTATATATCTTATTTTGAATTGGTCAATATGAATAAAGTCAATTCCTCTAAAGACTCAGAAACTGAACATAGAAAATATCAAATTAAGTTGATGACAGATATGGATACAAATAATAAAATAAATAAAGTAACACAAGTAAAACTGTATCAGGAAAGGCCTATTTTAACCTAAGTTAGTAGCAATGATAAAATCCTACCAGGTAAAAAGAGTTCATTTCAAAGGCTAAATAAATACACACATTCTTAAAGATGTTAAAAACTAAAGATTCATAAATATGACAGCTAAGTAAAGGAGAATACTTTTCATGCATGCTATAATATGTATAACATATATACTCTATATATTGTAACTCAGATGTTTTAAAATAATAGCAAAATATTTTTGGGAGGATAACAATAGAATTTCTTTATTTCATATTTCATTTTTTTCTTCTGGCACTAAAATAAGCCAACTTACTTTAACTATATCAAGAAAGCACTAGGACAATTTTAGTGCAAAATTCATTCCAAAAAACCATTTTCTTTCTTTATCAGAAGAGACCAGAGCCAAGGGCATCTTATGCATGAAAACGAAAGTTCTACTTCTGAGATGTTGCCCTCGACTGCAAAAATCAACTAATAGAAAAGCCAAAATAAGAATTATTTGAAGAATCATGAGATTATATATATATAAGATATATACATGTCTTAACATGCATAGATCTATATAATTATAAATAAAAATATCACTATGATTAAGTGATCATTTTTGTTGAAATTATTCTAATCAGTCTCTGAATTATTTGAATCTAATATCCTAAAAATTGCAGCATCTTTTATTGGAATTTAGCTTTACAGTAGCTAAATGCCAGGAAGTTTGAAATTTATCTACTCTTCTATATCAATAGCAAATGTCAAGAGATTTTCTATATATTAAATAATATAGATGAAAACTCATATATATATACTTCATATTATTAGATATTTGGTCTGCTTCTAGTTTGGGTCTATTATGAGTAAGGATACTATTAATTTAAAGAAAAAGGATTATAGGAACTCGAGTGATGACACAGCAATAGGGTCTTGTCTTGCACTTGGCTGACCCAGGACAGACAGGTTCGGTTCCCCATTGTCCCATATGGTCCCCCAAGGCAGGAGTAATTTCTGAGCACATATCCAGGAGTAACCCCTGAGCATTACTAGGTGTGACCCAAAAATAAAAAAATAAAAAAGGATTATAGACACTCATAATTTGAAGGCAGCCCTTCATAACAACTGGGAAACTGCTATAGGCAAACGCTTACTCAATCCCATCAAAGTACAGTTGTTTTACTGTACAAATGCTAGAATGGAGAAATGTTACAAGAAAATTCAGATACAACATTGTTTATAAAAATAATGTAATAAAAGTATAAGAAAGGTCTGTGACAATTTTCTTTTTTCAAGTTTCTATTTCTTTTAGATAGAAAAGCATTGCTTAAAAAGACAAACATTGGATAAAATTTAAGGTAAAATATCATTACCATAATATAAGATTCATTTGAATAAATAATTATTGAATTTGGAAACATAATTGTCCCTTTTAAAGAACTTTTTCTTTTTTCTTTTTTTTTTTTTGGTCCCCCAATTCACAATACAGACCAGGCAAAGGGCCTGGGATGAGGTGTATATGGGGTGCATTTACTGTACCTCCTCTTTCTATACAGTCAGTATAAAGAACACAGCCTGTGGTAAGAATTGGGAGGCCTTATCTTTTCTTTTCTTTTCTTTTTTTTTTTTTTTTTGATTTTTTTAATTTTTTTGATATTTCTAAAGTCTGTCTAGAGTACAGGCCAGTGTGGGGTGGGGAGGAAGGACACTTGAAATATTGGTCATGAGAATGTTGCACTGGTGAAGGATTTTATACATATATATACGTATATGTGTATATATATATATGTGTTAAGAACTTTTTCAAAGATAGCATAGTTGTTAAGACATTTTCCTGGGATAACACAGACTCTGGTTTGAATCCATGGTACCAAATATGATTCCCTGAGCACCATCATGGAGTAATAACACTATCAAAAACAAGTGTTTGATAATTTTAAAAACAAACATAGTTTAATGTTTTTATGCGAGACTTTAAAAAGGAGTAATACAATAGGAACTTTACTCAAGTAGTTCAAAATCAACTGAGCTTACTAGTTATTCAAATATGAACTCTCAGAGTTATGGCACAGTTTAAAGGGCATACATATTGGCATCAGAACAGAGATCTCTGCATGTCCTGTATCAACCTTCTATTTATTTGGAACATTCTATTTCAAGACATTAGTAAGGTTTTTTTAGTATGTAATTTTATGTTTCAATGTTCAACTAGTTTAAGTATCTTAGAAATTTGCTCTACCTCTATTTCTTATATCTCTGAAATCTATCTCTTTAAAATTTTGCATTGAAACTGACTATTGTATATTTTAATTGTCCTATTTTTTAATTATTCTTTCTACCCAAGCCAAATAATGTTAGCGATTTTAATGGAATTAGCAATCAAGTATTTTTTACCATTATATACTAATGTATAGGTTTTTAGATTATTGTTTGAATATATAATAATTGTTGATACATAATTATAATTGAACATTTTCCACTTCACAAGGCAACATTTAATGTATTTTAATACATTATAAGAAATGCGTCGAGAAGATAGAAAATCCTGGTGCACAACCATGGATACTTCTTTAATGATATAAATTTAAGTGTAAATTTTTGCTTAAGACACTGAAATGATTCCACCTTTTCAAAAATAAAATTGATATGGATCTTTATAAATGTATTTGGAAGTTAAAATATAATGTTACTTGAACTTTCATAATGTGCTAAAATGGAACATTCCCTATCAAAAATAAAACTATTTGGTATGCTTTATCATGATTTCAGCATTCATGACCCTCTGACGATGAGATCACATATCATTTGATCATTTAAAATAATTTAAACAATAGAGTTATTGCATACTATCTTCAATATTCAGATTAACTTAATCTAAAAGTACATCTAAAATATTTGGAGTATGTTGTGACAGCAAGGTAACAAAATATTTAAGACAAGTCCTTGAAATTATGGTGAACTAATTAAAGAGTATGCATTTAAATGTGAACTCCAAAAATGCATCCTTAGCATCACTACAAAGAAGCTTTGCGCAAGAATGGATTTTTCTGATGCATAAATATGAGCTCTAAAATGCCAACGAGGTAGGACATCCACCGGGGTTGTCAACAGAATGTCCCTTTAGTAAGCCCAGTGGAAATCATAAAGCTCGCTAGCATATTCAGTCATGAAGGTCATTCTGCGTTAATCTGTCTACATTCAAGGATTGCTTCAGTTAAGTGCCACTAAATTAAGCTCATGTAAACTCACACTGCTGGAATGGTAGACTTTATTGCATGAAATACAGAGATGACATGTACACTTATTTTTAAGGTAGTATAATTATTTACACAGAAACATGTCCTTTTATTTACGTATTTGATATGGTATTCTTTAATTCTCTTGCTATTATTAGTATACTATTATTAGTATACATTTAAGTTGAAAAATATTAGTTATAGTTCCTTCTATAGAGATATAACATAGTATATTCTTGGTCACTTCCAACAATGGCAAATTGAAATAGCTAGACAAAAATTAGTGTTCTAAGGTTGAAAGTTTATTTTTATGTTATTGATATGATTATCTTGTTTTGGTTCATATTTACGGTGCTTAGGGATTACTTCTTGCTCTGTACTCAGAAATCAATCCTAGTGGACACTTTGCACCATATATAGTCCTAGAAATCGAATATTGGCTAACCACACATAAGGCCAGGACCATATCCACTGTACTATTGCTTATTATGTAGACTGACAGTTTAAAACAATAAATTTGAGATAAAAATAATAATAGTAATAACAACCCAAATGTCCAGTAACAACAGATATAAGTATAGAGAAGCTGTTGTATACAGACACAATGGAATATAAATCAGCTAAATGCAAACGTGAAATCTTGCAGTTTTCTGCAACCTGAATCGTACTGAGGGCTAACCATGTTAAGAAAAGTAAGCTAAAAAGATAATATCCAATTATCTCATTCATATGTGTTATATTTAAAAAAAACATGGGAACAGGAAGAATAAAACAATGACAAACCTTTGGCCTTGAAATACCAAATAGAATTCTGTGCAGTGATGAAGAAACAACCTAACTGGAAGTAACACAAGGGTAATGTTGGAGGGTGTTGATTAGTTTTTTGGTGTAAATTATTTTAATTTATCTCCATTGAATATAATATTTGCTATTGGCTTGTGGTCAATGACCTTGACTATATTAGAGAAAAGTTTCTTTCATTCTCATCTTGTTGAGAGTTTTTATCATGAATGTGTTGGACCTTATCAAATGCTTTCTCTGCATCTATTGAGATCATTATATGTATTTTATTTTTATCTTTTGTTGATATGGTGTATTATGTTGATTAATATGCATATATGAAACCATCCTTTAGGGTCTGTAACTTTGTAGAAATCATTAATGTTTACACTATTATGCCACTTACAAAAACTAAAATTAAAGTTTTAAAAATAAAAAAATGTTAAATTTAAAATTAAAAAAAAATTAAAACCTAACTATATATATATATTTATATTTTATTTAAACACCTTGATTACATACATGATTGTGTTTGGGTTTCAGTCATGTAAAGAACACCACCCATCACCAGTGCAACATTCCCATCACCAATGTCCCAAATCTCCCTCCTCCCCACCCGACCTAAAATTAAAATTTTAAAAAATTTGCAGGTAAAAAGACAGTACAAAGTGTTTAAGAAGTGGAATTTTAGAGCTAGATGAGTGTGTTGGGTCCTTACTCAGGTTTATTGGTGGTGCAACTTTTTACATGCTATTAAAAATCCCCAAGATTTTTAGAAACTTTTTTTTTCAGCAAAATTAAATTATCATCTTCTATGAAAACTTAGGTTATCCTGAGAACTAAATGAGGTGATATTTATACATGGCTTAGCCAAGTTTCCAGTATCTGAAATGGGTTCATGGTCTGTATATATATATATATATATACAAATATATGTATATACATATATATGTATATACATATATATGTATATACATATATTTGTATATATATAAATAATATATAAATAATATATTTATATAAATAAATCTATATATTTAAAATTATGTATTTAATAAAATATATAATATATAATAAATTAATAAATTTATATAAATGCATATAACATATATAAATGTATATGTATAAACATACATGTTTATGTATATATACATATACTTCAATCATTCTATTGTTGACTAAAGTGATATTTAAAGTTTGCAAAAAATACCAATCTAAAATAATAAATTTCAGCTCATTTCCTATGGTAATGTTTATTGCTGAATAATTTTATAAACATAGTGGCAGAAAAAATAACACACACACACACAAACAATGCCACAAAATTCAATCCATTATGCATTACTTCATATAAAGGTTATGGTCACTTCACATAAAATTTTATGGATATCTTAAACTAATGGCAAAAGTTGATTTAATAACAAAACATCCATTTGGAAAAACATACATGAGAAAAAACAAGCAAAGCATACAAAATACATGATGATAATTCTAGATAATATTTATTAAATTTAGTGTGAAGAAAATGACACAAGTTGACTATATATTTAGTCAGAGAAAAATAACAGGTTTAGAGTTTAGTCTTGCATTAACCAACCTAGTTCAATCTCCAATACCCTATATGGTTCCCTAAGCATTGCCAAAAACAAGCATCACTAGGATCAATTCCTTAACACAAAGCCAAGAGTAAGACCTAAGCTGGGGCCAGAGCGGTGTCACAAGCAGTAAGGCATCTGCCTTGCATGAACTAACCTAGGATAGACCCCCGTTCTATCCCCCCACGTTCCATATAGTCCTCCAAGCCAGGAGCAATTTCTGAGTGCATAGCCAGGAGTAACCCCTGAGCACAACTGGGTGTGGACCAAAAAGCAAAAAAAAAAAAAAAAAAGAAGAAGAAGAAAAAAAGAAAGAGTAAGCCCTAAGCAGGTATAACCCACACCAACTCCACACCCACAAATTCTGTGGCAAAATATTATCATAAACAAGATTAAAAATAGCAATAGTAAAATGCAAGCATATAAGCCTATGGATTAAATTATCTTAATCTTAATGCCACACACAAAAATAACTCAAAATGAATTAAAGATCTGAAAATAAAATTTGAGACTATAATATACCTTGAAGAAAAGAAGTAGTAAATTCTTCACCATCAGCTTTAGTCAAATCTTTGTATTCATGACCATAGGCAAGAGAAATCAAAGTAAAAAAATTGCCAAATGAGGTTCTATTAAGCTTTAACAAAGTTGGGCCCGGAGAGATAGCACAGCGGCGTTTGCCTTGCAAGCAGCCGATCCAGGAACAAAGGTGGTTGGTTCGAATCCCGGTGTCCCATATGGTCCCCCGTGCCTGCCAGGAGCTATTTCTGAGCAGACAGCCAGTAGTAGGAGTAATCCCTGAGCACCTCCGGGTGTGACCCAAAAACCAAAAAAAAAAAAAAAAAAAAAAAAAAACAACAAACAAACAAACAAAAAAAACAAAGTAAATGAAGTCATCATATTAACCAAAAGACAGCTAACTGATTAAGAGGAGATATTTGTAAATCATGAATCTGACAAGGATTTAGCATTCAAAATATATAATCAATCAATAAGTAGACTTGATGCCAGCAAACAGACAATTCAAAAATTAAAAACAGGCAGAAAATCAAAACACATTTTGCTAATTTAGACATACAGATGGCCAACAGACAACAAAAAGAGGTTTATAATTTTTTCTTATTGGGGAAATGCAAATCAAAACTGCAATGAGATATCACATCACACCTGTTAAAATGGTTATTGATGAAAAAAGACCAATGATTGACAGGAATGTATAGAAAAGTTAATTTTTCTAAACTGTTGGTGAGATTATTAAGAGTTGAATCACTATAAAAGCAGAGGATATTTTCTCAAATTTATGTAGATCTAAATATCTATATGAAACAGCTTATCCATTACTGGGTATATCCAGAAAAATATAAAATCACTCATTTGATAAAATATATAACTACCTTTATTCACTCAGCATTATATACAAAAGACAAGATATAGAAACCACCTTAGTTCCCACTTATATATAAGTGGACTAAGAAGATATGATTATATATGAACATTAAGCTACTACTTAGCTATATATAAAATAGATGAAATCTTCACATTTGGAATAACATGGATGAGCCTTCGAGGGATTATGCTGAATGAAATGTTAGAAAAAGAAAGAAAAATACCATATGGTTTCACTCATAAGTGGGTGATAAACAGAGCAATTGAATAAACGAAATCTAAGTTCCTTAAAAAATTACCTAGATAATGAAAACAGATAGTTAGTTACCAGCAGTACTAAGTATGAGTTAATTAAGTTAAATTATATAAAGTATGAATAATTATGGGTTCCTGAAAACTATAGTTGCAAACTAATATCCAATAAAAATATTAAAAGAAAGCAAAGAGAATTAATATTGATTATAACCAAGGGGGATTTGTCATTATTATAAAACAAAATGTATAGAACATTAAAGTAAAAGCAGGTAAAAGAAACAAACTGACAATATAAAATTGAATCAATATAATTTTGAATGTATTATTCCAACTTAATTTTTAAGTTAGAGAGTAAAGTAAGAAAGTTTAGTCATCAGTCAAATTAGCAAAGTTTAAAATTTTTATTTAATGCAGTTATGTAACAAAGGTAGTTGTTTGTATCTAGATTGACAACATAGGTAGTTTGAACTGTAAATACTTTTTATTTATTTATTTTTGTTGTTGCTGTTTATTTTGGGACCACACCCAGCAGCACTGAAGAGTTACTTCTGGTTCTGCAGTTCTGTGCTCAGTAATTTCCCATATGGGATACTGGGGATCAAACTTGGGTCTTTCCCTTGTCAACAGCATGCAAGGCAAACACTCTACCTCTGTGCTATCACTCTAGCCCCTGTAAATACCTTTTAAATATACTTTATTTTTAGAGATATGTAGGATATCAGTAAAATTGAACAGGAAGTATTTCTGTATATTCTCTGACAACAAGAAACACAGACTATCCAACTATAACCATCCTGCAACAGACTTTAGTTTTTTTATTTTTACTTTTTTCTTTCTGGGAGTCACACCTGGCAATGCTCAAGAGATACTTCTGGCTCTTCTGAGTAAATCTTCACTCAGGAATCATGCCTGGCAGGCTCAGGAAAAATATGAGATATCAAAAGACTGAACCCAGGAAGGCAGCATGCAAGGCAAACACGCTACACACTATTCTATCACTCTGTCCCATAATTTAATTGTAATTAGTGAACCTACCTTGATACAACACTATCAATTCAATGCACAATAACATTATAGTTTATTAGGTGTTATAAATTGTGTGTGTTAAAATTTATAATGATATGTAATCATCATCCTCTCCCCTAAATGACAGTTCAGTCATTATTTTGAACTAGATATTAACATATCTAGATTCAATGATCACAGTTCTTAAGTCTACTCAGTATAGTAACAATAATATTACTAGTAATCAACATTTTATGAATACTCTAGTATTCTGAATACTTATAACAATTCTTTATAACAATCCCACATGATAAAAATGCACATCTTTACTGGAAAATAAAAAAAAACCTAGACATTAATCCACAAGTTTTGCTGCTACTTAGAGACACTGTGTAAGAACAGACATGACAGTAGAATAAAGGGTAAAGGTGAGAGTGTAAGTCCAGAAAGGGAAGGATAAATTGGATGAAATAAAGCATGAATAGAGAAGGCTACTCTTATAATAAAATATATATTACAAAAAATGTTTACAAAATACTATATCTACAAAATAGTATACAATGTTGATGATTTTCTATTACCAATATTACAAATAAAATCTCATAATTTGGGGGCTGGAGCAATAACATAGCAATAGGGCATTGGTTTACCTTGCACATGGCCAATCCAGAACAAAACTTGGTTTGATCCCCAGTGTATCATATGGTCCCCCAAGCCAGGAGCGATTTCTGAGTGCATATTCAAGTGTAATCCCTGAGCATCATCGGATGTGGTCCAAAAGCCAAAAAAAAAAAAAAAAATCTCATGATTTAATATGCTATATTATTAGAGACAATACTGTAATGGAAAATTTACCTAAACCCTTAAAACATATGCATTCTCCTATTAGTTCAACTTCATTCTATTTTAGATTATCTTTGATAATGAGGTTTTCTCAGTTAATATATCATTAAAATGTATAAAAAAATGCTTGATAATATATCCCAGTATTATTTCAAATGTAATACTATGAATAGAAGTTTAGGCATTTAAAAAGGATGTATCACTATTTCTTCTTTACAATATTTCAAAACTTTATATCTATAGTCAAGATGTTAGTAGTGTATAAAGAAGACTTTAAATTTTCTTTTATCCAGAAACTGTTGAATTTTACATGTAAAAATGAAAGGTTGATGCTGTTAAAAGTAGTCAAGATATCATATAAACTTACTCTGGTGAAAGTCAATGCCAGAAAAGCATTAGGGCCTTCCCTGGTAGAAGTATGATTCCTGGTGCTGGCACAGAAAATCATGCAGGTTCCATAGATGGGATCCAAGGTTTGAAGATGGGTGGCCATTGTCCAATCTTCTGAAGCATGTGCAAAGTCACTATGACAAATGTTCAGGGTGTAAGGCCCCCTGCAATATAAAATACATGTGTTGAGACAATAAAAAAGCTCTAGCCTAGGTTTTGTTCTACAATTTGTACAACAAACAAGATCTCTAATTCCAGAGATCTGACTTAGACAATCGTAACTGAATGGGTCTCCTGGAAACATAATGAAAGGCTCTATCCCAGACTCTATCCTAGGAGTAGCACAATGACCATGACCACCAACTACAGAAGACAGATTAAATCGACACGGAAGGAACAGAACTCCTAGAACCACAAAGAAAGACTTCATCATAAGCTCCATTCTTTGACCTGTGCAGCTACCAAGATCTCTAGTTACAGAGCTCTGATTTTATCGGCCATTACGAAGCAGAATTCTTCCATATACCACAAAAGCAACGAGGGGAGAGTAAATGAACAGACAAGGAATCTACAGTCAATCCCATGACACTATACTTCAAGGGTGGAGAAACCCTATATCTCCTAGGCCAAGGGAATTCCCTCTCTAATGCCCCCAATATTTACTATGCCTATGCAGGAAAAAAAAAAGACACAAAATAATATTTTTTAAAATCTATTTATTTATTTTTATTTTTGAGACTTCTTTGTTTTGGTGTAGATATTGAAGTTGATGTCTCCAATGTTATTTTACCTTACTCTCTCCTCCTTTTTTTTTTTTTTTTTTTTTTGGCGCTCTGGCATGGTTCTAATTCAGGACTGAGACAATTATGTGTTGCTTGCCTTTAGTGCTGTAGTGCTCATTGGATATTTATTTGCTATTTCTTTTTGTATTGTTGTGGTATTTAAACTCCTTTTTTCCTGTCCTCTCTCAAACTGAGGTTGAAAGCCTCTAGAAGGACTACACCCATTTTCGGCTTATTTTATTTATTGCTTTCTCTTCTTCAAACAAAGCCACATAACTTGAACTATCTAGTTCTGCCTCTCAAATAGAGGGGACAATAAGGGAGGGTACCAGGACCAAAGATATATATGATCACTATGTAGTAAGTTAGACACAGAGGGAACCACTTACTCTAGCAGCCCAGGGGGTGAGGGTGGGGGAAATGGGATGCAGTATGGGAACGGGATGAAGGACAAATTTGGTGATGGAAATTCCCCTGATTTAATGTTAATATGTACCTAAAATACTACTGTGAAAGATATGGAAGCCAATATGGTAAAAATAAAAATTTTATATAATAAAAAAAGAAAAAATACATCTGTCTCTATCATTATTAAATAAGAACTTGTTTTCGCAAATATCTTTTTCTTTTGAATGTGCCTAGAAAAAGAACAATGCCACATGATATTAATGGTTTATATGGAGGTAAAAATAACAACCTAAGCAATCCCAATAGCCTGGTTCTAATATGAACTCAGAAACCAAGAGAAACTTATTTACTAGAATTTCCTACTAAATAGATATTAAAAATAAATAATAATAAAAATAAAGGAGTGGGGGAAACTCCTGTTACATAAGAAAATAGGACCCATAGGTGGTGGTTTGCTTTTGAGGTTCTGTGTCTCCAGCTGCCACTCCTCTTCTTAGCAGACTGGTTTTTTGGGGGCCGGCGAAGTGGTGCTAGAGGTAAAGTGTCTGCCTTGCAAGCGCTAGCCAAGGAAAGACCACGGTTCGATCCCCCAACGTCCCATATTGTCCCCCAAGCCAGGGGCAATTTCTGAGCGCTTAGCCAGAAATTAGCATCAAACAGGTGTGGCCTGAAAAAAAAAGAAAATAGACAATAAGATTTATACTATTATAGAAATACATGTAAATAAATATTCAAGAAGACATACATATCCCCTTTAAGTCCTTTGAAATAGTCTGGAATGAAGAATAAAATCCAGAACACAGCTTCAGCCTGAGACACAGTCTGTGGAGTCTAAAAATGGCTCCCAGCAGTCACAAATCAGGAAATGTCCTTGAGCTGAGGGCTTCTCAGAAAACGAATCTGGTAGCCAGGAACATTCCACGGTGAAGGGAAGTAGGGGGCAAGGGGCCACAGAGAGCAAATCAGTAGCAGCAGTAGTGACAGCTTCTTCTCAGGATGAGGCATCGCAGGTTGCCATGCATACATAAACTTTTAGGGGAACTCAGCCCACCAGATGTATCATCAGATTTTCTTGGTGGGGAGAATTGAAATTACCCCCCACGAGGTTCCTCAAAAGACCCGCTGTGGACACCTTTTTTCCTCTGCGTAGATGGTTGAGAAATTTCCGAAGAGAAACTTGGCATTACATTTCCGGTCATTATTTGGCTTCTCTCCTTTGTAAATCTCAGGCAAAATTGTGGCCTCTATTAAATATTTTGGCTCAGAAATTCCAGCACCAAAGATTACTAGGAGAACCCCTTTCCTGGATATATTTAGCCTTAAAAGCAAAGACAATGTTTTGTTTTGTTTTTCTTTTTTTTTTTTCTCTTTTTCAAATATAACCTTGCAGCTGCAGTTTCTGGTCATCAAGGGCGAAGCCAGAGAGCAAACCCCTGGGCTATTGGCTTTTTCCTTTACTTGACCCTTAAAACAGTACAGTCCAGCCCATTGGAGATCAAGTTTCTAGATATTTCCTGCTCCTTCTAGGCCTGATTTTGCGAAGAGTTGCCTTGGGTTGTGACCTTCTCCTTTGTAACTTGGAGATTTTGCTGCACACCCATAGTTTAGGTATTGTTACTGTTGTACATTGCTTTGTGATTGTGATTAATCTTCACCTGTGACGTGCTCACCCCTGTAAAACCCCTTGTTTGGAAAATAAACTTGTCACACTCCTGCCAGAAACGTGTTGACCCCACATTCTCTGTGTGGTTTCATTTATTTCATATTTCATATTTCTCCGTACGCTGGCCAGGGCAACCCACTCTCCCTGAAGTGGGATTCACCAAAATCGCACTGGTGCTGCAAGACAGAAGCCTCTTGCAGCAGCAGGTTGGAAATTTGTCTTTTCTTTTTGGGAGCTGATGAGCAACTGATTGGGGTGGGGGAACGTTTTTAGAGGGTTCTCTGCATTGCCACCTAATGGTGAGATAAAACTGAATCATCTTGTTCTGCCTCATAAGTTGAGGGGAAAGAAAAATGGATGGTACCAGAACCAAACAGTCATATCAACAATGAGTAGAAATAAAAAAAAAGTCAGACTTAAACACCAAACCCAAAATCAACGACAACAGAATCGATAGCCAATCTTCAAAAAGCTATACACAGAGGGGACCAGTTACCCTAGCAGTCTGAGGGGCAGAAGAAGGGGGTTCTGGGAACTGGGGTGGAGAGAGGACAACACTGGTGGTGGGATACACCTGATTCAATGCCATTATGTACCACAAATATTACTGTGAAAGGTTTGTAATTCACATTGGTCACACTAAAAATTATTTTAAAAAAAGGATTGAGAAAAATACATAAAAACATACATACATACATATATATAATTCAAAATTATCTTGATATTTTATTAAAGATGAGAAAATGGAAAAAACAATTTAACAACTTTTATAATAAAACACAACAAAATGGTAATAAAATTTAATTAACATATATATATATGTATATACACATATATATTCTTTCTCTTCCTTAACTTCACCTGTTTTGGTTCTGCTGGGTACAAAAAACTACAAGAAAAGTCTTGCCTGGGATAAATGCTCAAGTTAAAACTAGGACACAGAGATGGTGTAGCCTGACATTCTCACCCTCAAATGCACCAGCAATATAATATAGCAACACACACACACACACACACACACATACATATATGTTCTTCTATTTTTCTTCAATGAACTTTATAGATTTAGGTCTGATTTCAAGGTCTTTAATCCATTTTGAGTTGACTTTTGTGTAAGGTGTGAGGTATGGATCAATCTTTAAATTCTTACCGTGGTTATCCAGTTGTTCCAACACCATTTGTTGAAGAGACTGTCTTTATTCCACTTCAAAATCTGGGCTGCTTTGTTAAATATTAGTTGACCAATTATTTAGGGGTATATACCTGGATATTCTATTCTAACCCACTGGTCTGAGAATCTGTCTTTGTTTCAGTACCATGTTGTTTTGATTACTATGGCTTTACAGTAAAGCTTCAAGTTAGATTAAGAGATGCCACCCAGCTTCTTGTTTTTTATTATCTATTTGGCTAACCTGGGTCTTTCGTAGTTCCATATAAATTTTATAATTGATTAGTCTAAGTAATTAAAAATGATGATTGAATTTGGATAGGGATTGCATTGAATCTATATAGAAGTTAGGTAAGATAGTCATTTTGCGGGGCCAGTGAGGTGGCGCTAGAGGTAAGGTGTTTGCCTTGTAAGCGCTAGCCAAGGACGGATCACGGTTCGATCCCCTGGCGTCCCATATGGTCCCCCCAGGCCAGGGGTAATTTCTGAGCACTTAGCCAGGAGTAACCCCTGAGCATCAAACAGGTATGGCTCAAAAAACCAAAAAAAAAAAATAGTCATTTTGACGATGTTGATTCTACCTATCATGAGCTTGGGATATTCTTCCATTTCCTTATTTTCTCTTCAATTTCTTTCTGAAGTGTATAGGTGCTTCACTTCTCTTATAACGTTGATTTCTAGGTAATTGATATTTTTGGATACTCTTTTAAATGAGATTGACTCCTTAATCTCTTTCTCCTCTACTTCATTATTTGTATAGAGGAATGCTACTCTTTTGTGTGTTGACTTTGTAATCAGCCACTTTGGTGAATTGTTTCTAGGAGTTTTACTGTAGACTCTTTAGGGTTTTCTGTGTATATTGTCATATCCTTTGCAAAAAAAGAGAGTCTGACTTCCTCTTTCCGTATCTGGATTCCTTTGATTCCTTTCTCTTGTTGGATTGCTATTGCTAGGACTTCCAAAACTATGTTGAATAAGAGCAGAGACAGTGTACAGCCTTAAATAGTTCCTGACCTTAATGTAAATGCTTTCAGTTTTTCACCATTAAGGATAATGTTGGCTGTGGGCTTTTTATAGATATCTGTAACTATCTTGAGGAAGGTATCTTCCAGCCCTATTTTGTGGAGTTTGTTCATCATGAATAGGTGTTGAATTTTGTCAAACTCCCTCTCTGCATCGATTGATGTAATCATGTGATTTTTGTCTTTCTTATTAGGCTTTCTACATCCTCCTTATCAAGTCTCGGAAGCTGATATTTTTAGAAATTTGTCAGTTTCCTCTAGGTTCTTTAACCTTACTGAGTATAATTGTTCATCATAAGTACTCATGATGTCTTTCTTGGATTTGTTGGGGTTCTGTTGTAATCTCTCTTCTTTCATTTGTGATCCTATTTATTTGGGTGTTACCCCCCCCCCTTTTTGGTGTGTCTTGCCAGCAGTTTGGCTATCTTGTTTATTCTTTCAAAAAACCTACTACTGGTCTCAGTGATTTTTTTTTGTTTGTTTGTTTTCTCAGTTTCTATGTTGCTTATTTCTGCTCTGGATTTTTATTATTTCTTGACTTCTGGCTGTGTTTGGGTTTCTTTGCTATCTTTTTCCAATTCTTTAAGGTGCCCCTTTAAACTGTTGACTTTTTCATTTTCCTCTTTCCTGACACTGGCCTGTATTACTATGAGTTTCCCCCTAATTACTGCTTTTGCTGTGTCCATGGAATTTGTACAGTTTGTCTCATCATTATCATTCTTCACAAGTACAAATTTGATTTCATCTTTGATCCAGCTGTTGTTTAGCAGCATGTTGTTTAATCTCCAGGTGATGTATTTTCTCCACAGCTTCTTTTTACAGTCAATCTTGACCTCTGTCTCATAGTGGTCTAATAGAGCACTTCTAATAATCCTTATATTTGTGATTTTGTGCAAGTTATATTTATATTCTAAGCCCTGTTATATTCTAGAGAAGGTTCCATGTGGGCTTGAGGAGTATGTGTGTTCTGTTTCTGGGGATGGAGGGCCCTGTATAAGTCCATTAGTTATAGTTCTTCTAGTTTCTCATTTAGAGCTCTTAAGCCTTTGCTAGTTTTCTGCTTATTGGATCTTCTAGTGATGATAATGTTGTGTTGAAGTCTCCTAGTACTATTACATTTCCTTCCATGTGTTTCTTCAGGTTTGTGAGCAAATGCCTTATGTATTTCGCTGGCTCTGCATTTGGTGTATAAATGTTGACCAAAGTTAGTACTTCTTGATCTATTGATCCCCTGTTCTGTAAGTAGTGACCCTCCTTGTCTCTGACCACTTTCTTGAGGTTAAATAAAATTTGGTCTGATATAAGTATGGCTGTCCCAGCTTTTTTTTTTATTTCCATTGGCTTGAATGATTGATTTCCATCCTCTTATTCTAAACCTGTGTCTATCCTGTGCTTTTAGGTTTGTTTCTTGCAGGCAGCAGAAATATGGTTTTTGTTTTCTGATCCAACCCTCTACTATGTGTCTTTCAATGGGGGGAGTTTAGTCCATTGACATTTAAGAAGATTATTGACAGAGAGGGCTGTTGAGCTGTATTGAGTAGCGTGGCCTTTGTTACAATTGGATGTTTGGATCGTGCAATTCATCTCTGAGTAGTACCATTTGGTTTCAGCTTGGTTAGCACAAATAGTGAGAATTCTTTTTTGTATGAGAATGCTTTTAGTCCTCCCTCCCATAAAAATGAGTTTTTCTGGGTAGTGGATCTAGATTGGAAGTTTCTTTCCTTCAGTAGTTTAAATATGTCATTTCACTGTCTTCTTGCTTGAATTGTTTCAAATTGGAAATATGGTTTGATTCTTATGCTCCTTCCTTTGTACTTGAGGGTTTTTTCTTCTTTATTGCTTTAAAGAATCCATCTTTCTCTTTTTTTCCATTTGGATTACTATATATCCTGGTGTTGGTTTATTAGGGTCTATTTAATTGGGGACTTTTTTCGCTTCTTGGATTTGCACTGGAGCCTCTTTCCAGAGGGTTGGAAAGTTTTCTGCTATTATTTCCATCACCACTTGTTCTTCCCCTTTCCCTATTTCCTCCGCCTCTGATATTCCTATAATCCGTAGATTATTTCTTTTGTCTTTGTTCATTATATACCTAACATTTTCTACCAATGCCTTACCTCTTATTTTCTTATTGGCTTCTTTGATATTTTTAGTTTGTAGTTTTTCTTCAAGTTCCTCTATGTGATTATCCATATGTGTAATTCTGCTATTATGACTTGCTAAGACATTTTTTTATTTCCTTCAATTCTATTTGTACGACTTCTCTCATCTTCTGTAAAAGTTCTTCTTTGAGTTGATTGACATTTTTATCTATGGATTTTTTGAACTCGCTGGCTAGTGATTCCTTGATTTCTATTGTCATGGCTTTCATTGCCATTTTTATGTCCTCATCTATTAGGCTCGTGCATTATGGTGGACTTGGAAACTTGCTAGGATTTCTCTATACCCCTGGCTGCTACTGTTTTCCTTAGATTGCCCATATTTCTTTGCATTTGGTGGCTTAAAGCATTCTGGTTTTAGGTCTTAGCCCTCCTTTGTCACCTGTGGTGTGGGCTGGGTCCCTTTTCTGGATTGCTGTCCTAAGCGAATATGATGTCAGAAGTTGCAGAGTTTTTGCCTCGACCTCGGGTCTCCTCCTGAAACCTGTGAGAAGCAGCAGATATCAGCCTTCTTTCTGCAGTCCCCAAGCACCTACACTGGCAGCCTCCACATCAGTACCCAGCTTCAAGTCAAGCAGCAGTCCCCAACCACCACAATGGCAGCCTCCATGCTGGTATCCCGCCCTCAAGACTACTCCCTATACGTGCAGAAAGTGCAAGATCACCCTCAAAGCTGCAGTCCCCAGCACCCACAATTGAAATGTACATAATTTTGAACAGAAATTATCATTGCAAAAATCTTCTTGGCACTTTCTTAAAATTAATTGAATAAACAAAGTGGAATTTGCAAAAGGAGAAATGATAATTCTTATCTTAAAACAAATTTTTATTAACCAGTATTAATCTGTACACACACACCATTAATATCTACCTGTAAACACTGTATGTATTTGTCCAAGACTATCATGCATCAATATTTTTGTGTACAGAGATTGAAGAAACAGTACAACACAGCAGGTTAGGCAATGAATTGGAGCCAACAGGCTGTGTACATTCTAGTTCTGTAGTGACTCCTGATGGTTAAAGCACTAGGATTAATCAGTTAAGTTCCATCTGCCATTAAATTAACTTCACTAAGCTCAAGGAAAAAAGCTAAATTTGAGTGATAATTTTATTTGAATGGTTTTTCTCCCTTTCATATTTTTAGATGACAACTAACCTACAGATGACCTATGAAGCCCCTGTTGAGAAAGAATCTTCCAACAGAGATGCTGATATAATAAGGGTTCTATGTGACAAAAAAACCTTCTATCTCTGCAGATGGCCCATGGTTATAGGGCACTGGATATCTGATTGATTTCTACAATAAATAATTTTGTAAAGCAAATACATTCTAAAACAATTCCTGTAAACAAAGTTGCAATAATACACTGTGTGTCTTACTTCCTCCTAAAGCACCATAGATGCTGTGTTGAAGGTATTTACCTTTCACTCCTTCAACTCAAAACAAAACTAAACAAAACTTTTCTCTCAAGCCTTTATTTAATATAGTACAAAAATATCAATGAATCCAATGGAAAAAATATCAATGATCTAATGTACCTTCTATGGGAAGGGAAATTGAAACAATCTTCCACATTTTCACATTTGGGAAAAGGACTTCTGGGAGAGAAGATAAGCTAAAATGAAGTAGCTATATGAAAATACCTTAAAAGCAGCAGAGAATTGAAGGGAAATTAAAGCATGATTTGTCAGATATAAGCAGAGAGTTAAAAGACTAATGGTATTATTATCTTCCCTATATCTAAGTCAAAACAAAGATGATGAGATTAAAAATTCTAACAATTCCCTCCTACATTTTTGAGACTGGATTTATGTAAATAGCAAATTTTATTCTTATATTATAATGGCTAACTATGACATTTTGTTTTTCATATTTAATTTAACCTGCATTATATACCAAACACAATTATTAGAATGTATTCAAATAAATAAAACATACTTTAAAGGCATGTTTCTATTCGAGTTAAAAATAGTCTATAATTTTTAAACCTTTTTTCCTAGACACATATACTACATGCCCACATGTCAATATTTTGGGATTTTTTGAAAAAATAATATGCTTATTGTTCCTTAATTTTCATTTATATATTAAAGGTTTTTATAGGAAAATCTAATAACAAGTCAATAGTCATGATTTGCCTACCAGTCATGTCACTTATATTGGTAGAACTATAGAAGAAAGAGGAATCTTACATCTGAACACTTGTAAAGTGTGTGGAAAGGACATCTCTGATTCTAGTGTATTTCTGGGTTCATTGAAGAGCCAAATTAGGATATAATTGCCCATGGGAGAAGATATTTTTCAAATACTTTCTAAAATCTTTGTATCCACACTTTTAAAACTCTTGACCTGGTTGTGACCACCTTAAATTTTAATAGTATTTATTTTTTTATTTTAATTTTTATTTTAACCATATTGGCTTACATATCTTTCACAGTAGTATTTTAGGTACATATTATCATTGAATCAGGGGAATTTCCATCACCAAATTTGATCTCCCTCCACCCCCGTTCCCTTCCTGCAACCCATATCCCCCACCCTCACCCCCAGACTGCTAGAGTAAGTGGTGTCCGCTCTGTCTAACTTACTACTAGTGACCATATATCTGTTTAGCCCTGGTACCCTCCCTTGTTTCCCCCTCTCTTTGAGAGGTGGAGCTAGATAGTTCAAGTTATGTGGTTTTGTTTGAAGGAAAGAAAAGCAATAGAATAGGGTAAAAAAAAATATCAAATAAACTGAAAATGGGCGAAGTCCTTTTAGAAGCTTTCAACCTCAGTTTGAGAGAGGACAGGAAAAAGGTAATTGAAACACCGCAACAATACAGAAAGAAATATCAAATAAAATATCCAGTGAGCGCTACAGCAATAAAGACAAGTTGCTTTCAAAACTATGGTAAATGATAGGGTCTTTGTCTTTCTCATTTGTATAGGAATAGTTCTAGCATTTTCATGTATTTTGAGTTTCAAAAAATTAGCGTTAGATCTCAAATATTAAACAATAAATATTAAAAAATAAATATTTTACTTATAGCCAACATAGAATGGTGTTTTTTGTACTTTAGACATATAACATTACTACACCACACTCACACCAAATTTCAAAAATTTCTTCAACAATGATACAAACTTTCTTCTAGTCAAATTCCTGTATCATTTTTCCTCTCCATTGTTTGGTAACATTATTTATATTTTAATAAATTAATTGATTAACCATGAGAAACAGCTACAGAGTTGTTCATGTTTGAATTTCAGAAATAAATTGCCTCAAACCCATTCTCTCACCAATGTACATTTCCTGCCATCAATATCTCCAGTTTCCCTCCTGCCCCTACCCTACCAGCCTCTATTGCAGGTAATTTTCTTCTCTCTCTTTCTAGATATCTCTCTGCCCCCCCCCCCCATTTTCCCTTTTAGGCAGTGGTTTGTAACATAGTTACTGATGGGGTATCATGTAAGTCATTTTCTCTTCTTTCAATAACCCATTTTTTTTTCAAAGTTATCATATCCAACTATTATTGTCATTATGCTATCTCTCTACCTAACTGCCTAATTTCCAATCACTGTAGCAAGCTTCCTATTATGGACTATTCCTCATAGTCCTTGTTTCTATTATACTTGTGTATTATTGTCATAATATTATTTTTGTTTTATCACAACAATGAGTGTGATTAATCTCTCTATATATATATCCTCCCTATGATTCATTTTAGTCAGCATAATACTTTCCAAATTCACCCATGTATATGCAAATTTTATAACTTTATTTTTCCAAACAGCTATGTAGCATTTCATTGTGTAGATGTACCATAGCTTTATTCAATCTGTTGGACAGTTGTTATTTCTAAATACTGATAATTGTGAGTAGTGAATATAAGAGCATAGATGTATTTTCTGCATTGTATTTTTGGGCCCCTAGTGCATATTCACAGCAGTGGTATTACAGATTCATATGGGAGCTCAGTTTTCAGTGTTTTGAAGAATGTCCATATTTGTTTCCAAAAAGACTGGATCAGTTCATATTTCCAATAGCAGTAAAAAAGGGTCCATTTCTCCGAACACCATGTCAGCACTAGTTGTTCTTGTTCTTTTTGTTGTGTGTCAGTCTCTGTGGTGTGAGAAAATGTCTCACTATTTTGATCTACATTGTCATGATAATAATATTATAGAGCATTTTTATGTGCATTTTGACCATCTGTATGTCTTTTTGAGGAAGTTTACGTTCATCTTTTGTCCCTGTGTTTTGAAAGCTTTAGATTATTTTTTCTTATTAATCTCTACCAGTACTTTATAAGTCTTCAATATCAACTCCTTATTAGAAGGGTATTGGATGAAAAAAATTTTCCCAGTCTGTGGTGACCAATATTTTAAAAGTGCAGAAACTTCCAAGTTTAATGTTATCCCATTTGCTTATCTTTGCTTATACTTGCTTGATCAGTGGTATTTCATACTTTAAGATGCCTTCTACTTCAATGTCATGAAGCTTTTTCTCTATGTACATTGTGGCTTCAGGGTTAATATAAAAGTATTTAATCCATTTTTTTTTTTACTTTTGTGCATGAAGTTAAAATGTTGAATTTCACTTTTGGCTTGTAGATAACCACTCAACACCACTTGTTGAATAATAAAATTTTAAGTTGGGGATAGTGATGTTTCCCATGTTCTTTCCAAGAGTATATTTAACAATTGCAAAATTTCAAAAGTGTTTGTTTTATTTCTTGGAGTGCTGCTATTTTAATTGTTTTAAACCACCCAATATCTGGGCAGGGGATATGTTTCCATTTTCTCTTATCCTCTCTTATTTCTTGAAGGAGAATCTTATAGTTTTCTTAATATAGTTCTTTCACATCTTTACTTAAGTATATTCTGTAATACTTGATATTCTGAGACACAATAATGTCTCAGGGATTTATTAAATATCCCTTTTTAATTATTTGCAAATAAAAATCCATTTTTATATTTTGCATATAATCTTGTAGCCTGCCTTTTTACTATATAAATCTATTGTTTCTTGAAGCTTTTTAAGATTTTTACTCTTTAAATATTTAAGATATTTTAAATATTGAATCATGTCATAGCCAACCAGTGAGAACTTCATTTTTTTCCTTTTCCACCAGGATTGCTTTGATATTTTTTCTTACCTAAACTGCTATGGCAAGTACCAGTACTATATTGAATAGACATGCTGAGAATGGGCAACAGCATCTTAAGCCACATCTTAGAGAAAAGGCTTTTAATTTTTCCCTACTGACTATACCGTTTACTGTGAACTTGTGATAGATGTCTTTAACTATCTTAAGGAAAGTTTTTTTCAATTCCCATCTTTTCAATGTTTTTATTATGAATTGGCACTGTATCTTGTCAAATTTTTCTCTGCATCTAATGCTATGATCACATAATTTTTACTTTTATTGATGTGGTGTATTATGTTGATTTATTTACATGTATTAAACTACCTTACATCCCTGGAATGAATCCTATTTGATAAAGGAATATGACATTTTTGACAACTTATATAATTCTATTTGAAATTATTTTTAAAGAATATTTGTATTTCTGTCTACTTGGATATTAATTTGTAATTCCCTTTCTTTGTTATATTTTTGTGATTTTGTATCAGGGTGATGTTAGCTTCATAGACACTCTTTGGGAGTGTTTAATTTTCTTGAAGAGCCTGAAAATGTTCTCTTTAAGGTTTTAAATAGTTTACTAGTGAAATCATCTGGATCTGGAATTTTGTTTTTGGGAAGTGTTTTGATTACATCTTCAATTTCTTCAATAATGATAGGTCTGTTTAAATATTTCAGAAAATCTTGGAGGTATATTTGGAGGTATAGGAATTGAAGAATTTATCCATTTGGAGGTGTAGGAGACGAAGAATTTATTCATTTTATTGGGTTCTTTTATTCTAAGGCATAAAGATTCTCAAAAATCATCACTGATCACACTTTAAATTTCTGTAATGATGTTGTGATATTCCCACTTTAATTTCTGATTTGGTTTATTAACATTATTTCTTTATTTCTTTGTGAGTCCTGGTAATGGCTTATCAATCTTATTTAATTTTCAAAGAACCAAATCTTGCTTTAATTGCCCTTTTATTGGGATTTTTGGGTCGTTTATAGTTAATTAATTTCTGCTCCAAATTTGATGATTGCCTTCTGTCTGGCTGCTTTTAGCTTATCTGTTGGTCATTTTTAAATTTCTTAAACTGTGCTGTTATCTATGTAGGATTTTACTCCTTCCTTGCAAAGCTATAAATTGCAAAGATATAAATTTTCCTCTTAATTCTACTTTTACTGTTTTGCAAAATCAAAATTTTGATAGTTTATTTTCTGATATTTCATATAGTTCATTTTCTCATTTTCTTTTCTTTAAGTTGTGGGTTTTTAAAATTGGTTGTTTTGGGGCCACACCCAGTGACACTCAGGGATTACTCCTGGCTCTGTGCTCAGATATTGCTCATGCCAGGCTCTATGGACGATATGACATGCTGGGGAACCATTTGTCATGCCAGTGGACCATATGGAATGCTTGAGACGAAACTCTGGGTCGGTATAGAATGCCTGAGATCAAACCCCAGGTCGGTCCCAGGTTGGCCCTGGGTTGGCCTGGAACAAGGCAAATGCCCTGCTGCTGTGCTATTGCTCTGGCCCCCATTTACTCATTTTCATTTGTTTGTAGGAACTTTATGATCTCTTCTCTAACCAATTAGTTATATATTAGTAAGCTTTCAATTTCTAGTTGTTAAATTATTTCTTTTTTTCTGTGTGTAATTTAGTACTAGATAAGTGCATCATACCCTGAGATGATAGTTGATATATTTCTATTCTCTTAATTATATGGAGGGATATTTTGTGGCTTATCTTGGAGAATGTCCTAGGTGCTTTTGAGAATAATGTGTATGTAACTTTTTGGGTATGAAAAGCTTTATATGTCTCTAATAAACCCTTTTCTTTTATAATCTTCCTTCTAAGCAGTATATTCTTGTTGAGTTTAGTCTGGTTGATTCAACAGATAACAGTGTGTTAAGTCTCTACTATTGTATTACTATTTATGCCTATTAATTGATGCCTATTATCAAGTCTATTAGCAATTATTTAAAGTACTTTTCTGATGCTTTATTGGTTGCAAATATTTAAAATGTGATTTCTTTCTGGTATACTTATATCTTGATTATTAAGAAATGACCCTCTCTATAAGTTATAACTGTTTTTAAGCCTGAAATCTATGTTTGATAATATTATGGCCACCAAGCCTTTTAAAACAGTTATTTGCTTGACGGATTGTCTTCTAACCTTTGAATCTGAGTTTGTGTTTGCTCAGGCATTTCAAATATTTCTTTCAGGCAGCAGAATGTTGGATTAAATCTTCTGATTCATCATTACACTCTCAGGATATTTCTGTTTGTGTTTTTTTTTCTTCTGTCTTATCCACCTGTTTTATTGGTATTCTGTTTCATTGTTTTATTTGAGCTCTTTGAACATCCTAAACATATTCACTCTGGACTTTATTTCAGAGGGTTAAGTAGGGGATTACTACTATTGAATTGGTAAAGGATGGCAGTCTTTATTAATGCTGTGTGGCAGATTTTTGTACTACTTTACTATGGCTCACAAAATAGTCTTAAGGCTCTTCTTTTCTAAGTCAATGTCTGTTTTCACCACTGCCAGGATGTCTCAGTGGATTTTAACTAGATAAGAGATTATTTTGTGGTGGCATAGGTTGTAACCTGCTTGGGAAGTCATCCCCCTTGCATGGCTACTTTCCTTGTGTGGGCTTGTAATGTTTGAAATTTCACAAGGATCTGGGTTTCGGAGCAGCTGCTCTATAGTCACTGTTGCTGCCAATTCAGGTCATGGACCTCTGAAAAATTTTATGCATTTTATGCAAGAAACAGAGCCAGAGGACAAAAATCACACTGACTAAGATGTGCTGATGATGTTGAGTTACACTCAATATTTGAAGGAGAGATGATAAAATATATGAAGACAAATATTTAATGACTCAATAAGAGAAAGATATCAAGTTTCAATGGCTCTGGAGAACTTGAATTTGAAAGTCAAATATTTGAAGTTACCTCATTGATAGTTCCATCCATTAGCTTACTTTTTGCTGGCCATATGTTTGTTACCTCTAGTCTCTACACCCTTGAAAGTGAAACTCTTTGCCTCCTTTTCTTAAACTGGTTTCTACTTAATTTCAACATCAATCATATTAATCTTAAAAGTTTTACAGGAAAAGAATCTCATTTGTTACCTTTAAATTTTTTAAATAACATTCTAATTTAGTTTAAATTGAATTGTTTATACATGCTATATTATTTCCTAAAATGAAAATTTAGATAAAAAATTTTGGGAAGTATTTAAACTGACAAGAAATGTATCAATTAATAATATTAATGACTAATAATCAAATATTTCTCAAATATACTGAACACAATACAAGACAGGTAAGAACTAGCAAGTTCTTCAAACACAATTCTTACTCATATAATGCCTATTGGGCTAAACAGAGTTTAACCTGTCAATATATTAAAATTTTATAATTTCATAATATAGAAAACAGGATTATGTTCCAAAATATCACTTTAGTTGAAATTTTCAGGAGGTAATTATAGTAAAAAAGAAATATCCAGTTGAGAAAGATTTTGCAGTGTTTATTATGACAGAAGGGAGGATAAGGAGACTGAAGAGGATTTATTTCTATTAGAGAGAAAAGCTTCTGCAAATGTCCACATAAATGGAAGAGGTTAGGGCATTAAAAAAACTTAGACACTTTTCATGTGACAAACGAGAAAGTAGGATTAGCTGAAACTACTAATCAGAAAGCTAACTTTTTCAGTATGTGTCTGTGTTAAAAATATCTACACTTAAAATTTCATTTGCAAGGAATAATATTTTTTTCTAAAAACATGAACAATAGTTATAAATTTTATTTTGACTGCCACATTTATATTTAATTCAAGAGAGTCACATTTTTCTTTCTGGTCATGGCAAGTAACATTTTCTCTTTAGGCACATACTAAAAAACAAAAGCAAAATTATAACTTCAGCTTTTTAAATCAAAGAAACCATGTAACTTTCTCAAAACAAGCATCATGGGGCCAGAGCAATAGTATAGGAAGTAAAGGATTTGCTTTGCACACTATTGACTGCTATTGGTCCTATATACAGCGTATGATTCCCCAAACCCTAAATGTAGCGCCTGTAGTAAGTAAGCACTGAGCATAGCAATGCTGACCAAAAATGGAAATCAAAACAAAAGACAAAGTCAATAACAGCAATCAATGGGACAATTCGAATTGTAGTCAAAGATATGATCAGGATGGGTTCTCAAAGAAGAACTAATTTTGGAATACCTAAACATTTGGCTGTCTAAAAAGCTTGTCATTCAGAAGGAGGTCTCTACGTGGTAGAGATCAAAGATGTTGCTAAATATCTTGCAATGTTTAATATGTAATTGCACCCTAAAACAAAGAAATTTCAATTCAGAATATCAATAGAATTTGCTAAAAAGCTTTAATAAGTCATCAGAATCACCTCTTAATTATTCTCTTTCTACATGTTTCATATATATATATGTATATATATGCATATATATAAATGTCCTAGTCAAATGTTTCATGGACAACAACTGACCAAAAGATAATAAATCTAAATTTGAAGACTCCTTTCTCTTTATGAGGTAAATTGCACATGGACATATAAAGCAAACACAAGTTTTAAAAATAGTGGTTTTAAAAGTTTTAAAATTTTATTCAAATGTTTTGAACAATCACACCTGTTATTAATAGAGTCCCTCTCCCAAGGACTCTAAAACTCCTCCCTACAACTCAATTGTGTGGTTCAGTTCTTACTTTGAGTGTTTTATAGCCTTGTGCTGCTAGATTGCTATGTATCTATAGGTCCCACCCCATCACCCATGAGAGTTCATTCTGCATCTATTCTTAACTTCCTGATTTTACTCAGCATGATATTCTCTAGACCTATTCTTGTTGCTTCAAATTGCACCATTTTGTTCTTAGATCTACATAATATTTAATAAGGTACATATACCAGAACTTCTTGATACATTCATCTGTATTAAGAGATTTGAATTGTGTCCATATCTTGGGTATTCTTGACTATTCTACCATGTGTGAAATCCTCTATATCTTTACAGTTACAATATTTTCATATTGGGATAAAGAGAAGGAGTATTAATAAGTAATAATTCTGAATTATTTTGTAGTTATATTTTCTATAGATCTGCATTGCTTTTCAGAGTAGCAGAATCAGAAAACATTCCCAGAAACCGTGGAAGAGGGTTTCTTTCTCATCACAACCCTACCAATGATGGTTGCTGGAAACATGACTTTTGAATATTCTTGTTTCACAAGATTAGACTTTGATAAAGTGGTTAGATCTAAGTTTCAAAAAATAAAATAACCAATACTCCTACATAGAACAAGAATGTAATGAGTTGTATGCAATTTAGGCAACAAGGTAATTCTTGAGTTGGTTGCAGCAAATTAAATCTTAATTAGTTGGAACTTTGCTGGTAAGAGTAAAATGAAAGAGACCAGATACAATTTTGTTCTCAATTACAGTATTTAGACTCTAGTTTTTACTCTGTCTTTCTCTCATACACAATCTCTCTATAATTCACACATAAATAGAATACAGTATACTGAGAGCAAATCTAATCTTTATAAAGTTATAGTATGAAAGAAAATAACTCAAAAATATGAAGAAATAACTACAAAAATAATTGTTTCAATTTGTTATTCTGGGAAGAGAAAGAAAGTTCAGAGACTAAGGTCCATGTCTTGGGATGACTCTAGTTCTATTTGTGGGACTTCAAGATTCCCCCAAGCTTTTTTTTTTGATGCACCCCCACCTATACATTAATTGCATACCTTCATAAGGCACGGTGACTTGGTAATTTTCAGCACCAAAGTGCCAGAAAAGCACCACATCTTTTGATTCTTAAATTGAACTGTTGGCTGCATTTGCTGAGAATTTTTTGGGAGAATTCCTAAAACCTCCTGGGCATTCCCCTCAAAAAAAATAATAATAACAAGTTGATTTATTCTAAGTGCCAATTTTTCTCTCACTTTATATGCTTATGAAAAATCCCTCAAGGATTTTAGCAATTTAGAAGTAACGATTATTTGAAACTTTAATGGTGGAAATAATATTGGAAGTTTTGAATATTTCTGGAATGCCTATCCATAATAAATTAAGTGTGGAATTCATGGTGATAAGATATACACATAAGAATTACTTGAGACTCTTTCATGTTTTTGTTAAAAGCTGTACAGTTTTGACCCTACTACAAAATGTGATGCAGTCTTACTCTCTAGGGAAAAGGAAAATAAAACAATTAATTTTCATTTACTTTATGTATACTATCATCAGAATAGCAAATGACATTTAAAGCCAAGCCCCTGCTGAAAAATGAAAAAGAGGAATAATTGGAATGTTATTTTAATTATAAGAATATTTTCAAAGAACATTAAAATGGTGATAAATTGTCATGAAAAGAAAACAGTTGGCACAAATAATTCAGAACAATTGTTTTATTGTTAACATCTTAGAAAACTTAAAAATGCTGACTGGTAAAATCTTTGAACACATGTATGACTAATTATCCTTGTAAAATATTTGATAAGAACAGATTTTCTCATAATCTCTAGTTAAAGTTAGGGTTTAATATGTCTCCTTCTCAGAAAATATGGATTTAGAATCTTGATAAATTGTCATTGACCTTCCCTCAGATGTTAATTCACGTAAGTACTAAAATTTCTCTGCGATTTCCAGATTTTGCTCTTCTCATTTGTGATTCAAACTGCCCTTTATACTTTCTCATCCCCGTTTCTGTCAGAATTTTCCTGAATAACCATTAATTGTTGAGACTATGAACAACAATTGAATACAAATATTTTTCTTTCATGAAAATGAACATCATATAAGTTTAAAATTGAAATGTGAACTTATGAAAGAGAAAGTTACCCATACTATATCTGGAATTTGAAGATAAAACCTTACATAATACATACATTTGATGCCACTCAGAGTGAAAATGTAGAATATGGTGAACATAACATTATTTCAAATATCAGACATTAAACATTTTGAGTGTCTAAGAAAGTGATTTAATAAAAGAAGGGGTCTGTGGTTATATGTGACTCATTAACTTATGTAATGTTTTCTTAGTGCTTACTATATGATTATTTTTTATTTTAAATATTTTCTTTTATGCAGTAAAAATCATACCAAAAGTATGCTAGAAAACTATAAGTATATTGAGTTCACATCTATTGATATTAAAAATAACCACTATCCTTACTAATCACTAAAGTCTATAAATTTGGCTTCCAAAGGAATAATAAAAATTCAGAAAGAAACTGAGGTAAGAAATCATTAATTTGTATCGATAGTGGAAAATCCTTGAAATTTTCACTGGAATAGCATAGAAATAAATTGTATTAATATTTAAAGAAGAAAGGGTGATATTTTAAAGTAAGATGTTAAGATTTAATTGAAAAAATTCAGGAACTGTAGATCACTTTTTTAACAAGGAGAGCTGAAATCAATGGCAAATTTTGTAACAGAAACAGTGAAAATAATATTATTTTGAACATATCTCATTCAGCTTGAAGAAGCAAATATATTTTTAGTGTTCTTTTCTTTTAATCAAAAGCACAAAACTCATATTGAAAAGGAAAGTAATTGTTGGCATGCTAATATAGCATGAATCAATTTTGCAGCTGAAAACCAATATGACACACTTTGATATACTCATTAGATAAGGTAATGTTGTACTAAACTTTACATAAGCCAACATGTAATTCCGTAACTGACATATTTATAGTTTTATATGGCTACATTTATTCTATCTTAAATTTTTTGAATTAAAATACTTAATTTTTGAAAAAAATAAAACAATTAACTTTCAAGAGAATTGTAGTTGAGAATTAAGAAGACTAAATATTTAGAAAGAGTTGGTTCTATTTATGATAATTAAGTGTTCCTCTGTAGCTGCTTTTTACTTAATGTGAAAGCTTAGACTGCTACAAACACTTTTTCACTTAAATCTCTAAGCTAATTTAGAATATTTTAAATTCTTATTTATAGGTCAGCTATATCCCCTAAAAAATCCATCTATTGCCAAAATGATTGCAGCTTATTAAATATACATAATGAAAAACATGTGACTGTAGATAATATATAAAATATGTATGTCACCATAGTCATCTGAAGTTACATAATAAATTTTTTCAGAAACTGTAATCTCTGATAAAAATGTTTTACTGATAGAGATAAAATCCTGTTTTAGGTAATAGTAGCTTGAGGGTTTGAAGGCAAACCGGTGAACCTCTCCTTTCCTTCCATGGTTATAAAACTATTCTCCTATAGAGGAGCTAAATTAGATCAGGCAGTTAGATATATTTAATATATTAGATAACTTCCATATGAATAATTATTTAGAAGGACTTCACTGAGTTACATTAACTCCTTAATCTTCATGCTCTACATATTTAATGCTCAGTTACCTTAGGTTTAAATAGCTAATTGGTTCATCAAATGTGTTTTAAAACAGTAACATACACAGAATAAGCATATATGTCTCATAAACCAGGAAATAGCTAAATGTAATTTCTGGAATGGTATAACCAGGATGTTAACTACTTACCCTGAGATATTTCAGAAACAAGAGAGAATAGCCACCCATTATAAAATAAGGAATAATAATAAATTTTGAATAAATTTTGAATAAATAATAAAATTTGAATTTTCTGTTTGTTTTGCTGGTAGGCCATATCTAGCTATTCTGGACTTTCCACTCGGGGATCACTCCTTGATATAATTGGGGACAATATAAAATGCTGAGCACTGAACCTGGGTCAGCTACATTGAAGGTAAATTGTACCCACACTATAATTTATACTGCATATTCCTAAATTGTCTGGCCCCTTACCATTTTCAAAAATAGAAATTAGCCTCATAAAGATAGTGTAGTTTAATAATTAAGATAATAGTGAAAAATAGATAAGAGGAAATATAATGTCCTTTTGTATTACTGCAATAAAAGTCAAATGGATTTACAAGAAATATGATTGAGAGCCCTAAATGGTAATATTGACACAGTATGAATGTCTTTGATAAGATTTTCTAAAATACTTCAGAGTAAATTCTTTTAATTTTGAAATATATTATCAAATTTGAATTGAATTAAAAATGAATATTCTTAAAACAAAATCTAGAAGACAATAAAGACATTATAAAAACAGAACTCTAAAATAAAATTGACTTTCAGTAAAAAAATAATTCCAAGGATGGAATTAAATTTCAGTGATTTACAAATTATTATAAATTGTTCAAATTATACTCTGCCCATATTTATGATTTTTTAATTTAAAAATTACCTTTTAGTATAAAGTTAAATATTTAGTATAAAATTAAAATTTTATATTAGGATGACATACACAAAACATTTGAACCAGTTCTCTTTTTCCAATTTTTACACAAATAATAAATATGGTAGAAATAAAATTTCACAGAGGTTAAAAATCTTCCTATATCTTATAAACACAAGACTCATTGTTGCAATACTTTCACTATTTTTTTTTTTGGTTTTTGGGTCACACCCGGCAGTGCACAGGGGTCACGCCTGGCTCTACACTCAGAAATCACTCCTGGCACACTTGGGGGACCATCTGGAATGCCGGGATTCGAACCACCGACCTTTTGCATGAAAGGCAAATGTCTTACCTCCATGCTCTGTCTAGCCCAAACTTTCATTATTTTAATGTTTTATGGTAAGTAGCTTCTGTAATTTAATAAGCAACCATATATATTACTTTGCTAGTGATAGTACACTCTGTGATAGGGCATTTGCTTGGCATGCTGCAGACCATGGATGGACTTATCCCCCAAGCCTGTCAGGAGTGATTTCTGCCAGGAGTAACCCCTGAGCATTGCTGGTGTGGCCCAAAAATCTAAATTAATTAGTTAATTAGTAATTAAGCTTTAAAAAGTAAAAAAAAAACCTAAAACACTATTCTTTTCCATAACCAATGGCCAGGTTTTAGGTTTTAAATTCTAGTTATAGCTGCATCATTCCATTCCATTTTTTAATCTAGTTTCAATTATGAAAATAATAGCACCCATCTCCTTTACTTATCTGTCACCTTTTTCTCTCTGCATATTTAATAAGAAATTGCCACTAGAATAGTTAGCATTTGTATCATCTTCTCTTGCCTATTTTAAAATTTCATGTTTTTGTGTGCATGTTCATAAAGTTGATAGCAGGGATGACTCAGTAATGGAATTGTGCCTTGTCTCTGAAAAGCCCTGGGTTTTATTTGATGTCATGGTGTCCTCTATGAAGTCTGGTATGAGCCTAGGTGGAGACTAAGTATTGCCTAAAATGGGCTCTACTAATGACAATCAGTAAATTAGTGATTCAGAAAGCATATCTACATTGTTGTTAGGAGATATACTTTAGTTTCCACTCATCCCCCAAACATTTACACATAACGAACATATCATTATGGTTATTTGAAAAGACCTTCCGGTTAATAAGTGGATGTAGTGATTACACTTCATCTCCATCCACTTTCATCAAGGGAAAAATAACTTATTTGATGGGTCTATAAAGAAAAATAGAGTCTGTTAACCAAATAAAAAGGTTCTCCTTTCGAAGACTGCTGTAAGAACACTATCACTAAGTAGGTGGTTTAAATGCCATTTATTTCTCAGTCTAGAGACTGATAAAGAATTCTTTATTTCATAGATAATTTTCTTAACATTATGACCTCACAAGAAATAAAAAGAAAAAGAGCTCTCCAGAAGCTTCAGTCCTTTCATGAACCTGCAATTTTTATGACCTGGTTATCTCCCCTAAAGTCCCACACAATGATATTGAGGATTATGTTTACAGATATGGCTTCAGGAGAAACATAGTGATCTATAATACCTTCTATTCACTTATATTTCAGCCTTGAATATTTCTATACCTCTGGGAGTTCTCATTCTTACCATGGAATGAAATAACAGAAAATGTTAGTAGGCATTCAGCATTGTTCGATACAGTGGTAGAAAATGTTATTATATCATAAATAACCCATAGATATGCTTATAAACACAGTATACTTTGATTCTGTCTCCTAGTGCTATTTCTTATGTAATGATTGAAAGATAGCAGAAAATTCTAACAACAAAATTTGAAATATTGAACTAACATCTGCTAATTTTCATAATATTGATAAATAATGGGGAACAGAAAGCCTAGATTCACTGATGGTTCATCACCAATGAATACAATTTGTTGATTGTTTTAGTGATAATTTCAGGAAGTTGTAATGTACTTTTTGATAGATGTCTACAGTTATACTGTGGTTATTTTTAATTAAAGAGTTCAAGAATTTATCTTTAGACTTAATTTTGCCAGCATATATTAAACAAACTATGGTGAACCATTGCAACTTATAAAGGCTTTCCAGAGGAAGGTAGAAATGTTTAAAATAATATTAAAAGCTGCAAGATCTAGTCTTAGCAAATTTAACTTGCAAGCATAATGACAAAGGCAGCAAGCAGACAAAGATATTATTTAGGGTAAAGTATTACTATTTGAATGCATTAGACACTAGAAGGGGAAAAAAGTCTAAGTACCCTTTTTAATGTTTTTCTCATCATTATTGTCTGGGACACTAGAAGTTACATAGTAAAGCATAAACATTACACAGAACTATACAAATGTTCTATCTTTAACTAATAGCCCATATCACAATTGGGCAGGCAGGACTCAATCAACTGTTTAATTTTTAACTGTTTAAATTTTGCTTCTACATTGTTTGAAACTGTCCTCAAAAATTCCAAAGTTATAGGAAATTGTGGTGAAGTTAATTTTGTTTTATATCACTAGTGCATGGAATCTTTAAAGATATATATAGATATATACATATGTATGTATATGTACAAATATCTTAACAGTAATGAAAATGTACTAAATGTATAGTAACATATTTTTAATAACTAAATTACCAAAATCATTTAGGGACAGTCAAACTTCAGTATCTCCAATATTCCTTAAATGTTGAAGATATCAGTGATTGCTAGAAGGCAAGCATAAAAGGATGAGAATAATTATGAGAAAATATCCTAGAACCCAGATTTTGAGGTGGTCCACAAACATTTATTAAACTCCTTAAAACTCTTAAGCTCACACTACAAAACTGAAAGACGATAATGATGAAAGAGAAGAAATTCAAGTAAAGTGACATTTTTAAAATATATTTTATTGTAACCAATGTGAATTACAAGTCTTTCACAATTATATTTAAGATACATAATGACAATGAATTAGGGCTATTCCCACCACCAGTGTTGTCCTGCCTCCACCCCTCCTCCCAGCATGCATTACATACCATGATTCTTGCTGCCTGGACTGCTAGTGCAATGCATTTTTTTTGTTTCCATAAATATATCTAATAACATCTAAAAATTACAATGGAGTAAATTATTTTAAAAGTATGTAATATATGATGTCTATAATATTTCTGAAACTATAGTTATTCTAAATGAGAAGTTTATAAAGTAGGTAAAATGATACAGGGTTTAAAGCAAAGGGTTTTATCTTTACTGATTTTGGGAAGAAATAAATATAGCCTGAGGTAAAGATTCTGTCAAGAATGATTCTCCTGATGGGAAAAATAATAATAATAATAATAATTAATAATAATAATAATAATAATAATAATAATAATAAGAAGAAGAAGAAGAAGAAGAAGAAGAAGAAGAAGAAGAAGAAGAAGAAGAAGAAGAAGAAGAAGAAGAAGAAGAAGAGGTAAGAAAATCCTTTCTCAGGAGGCAGATTTTATTGATTTAAGAAATTTTATAGTAAGAAACAGTGAAAACAGCAGTGTTTTCTAAAATACACTTGCTCACAAAAAATTGTCCCTAGTCAGCTCCCAAAGGAATTTTAGTAGGAAAAATAATGGGGGCGTCGGGGGAAAAAAGAAAGTTAAGAGATTTTGGTTTCCCATCACAGAAAAAAGTAGAAAAAGACAATTCTCAAGTTTTCATTTTAATATTCAATCTTTTCTAACAATTCAAATTATTCAAAATTTTAAAACAAAAGAAACAGTTGCTGCTTTTATTTTATTCTGGCTCCCCATTTTTATTATTTAAATTTTGGGGTGGCACCTTCATTTACAAAACTTTTAATGGTAGAGTTTCACATATAAAACATTCCAGCAACACATCCTTAATTGCTACCCTTCAATATTATTCCTGAAGTAACCCTGCCTTAGCCTCCCATCTCAGTGGCAATCTTCTTATTGAAAACCAATTCTTACTTTCTTTTCCCTTTACACTTTTGTTATTTATCTAATGTTTTGGTTTGATTTTATTTGGTTTCTACAATTCCACATATATAAGAACATTCTGTGACTGGCCCTTTCCTAATTTACAGAATATTATACTCTTCAGATCCATTCATGCAGCAGCAAATTGCATGATCACATCTTTTCTTAAAGCTGAGTATTCATTTGTGCACATTATACTATAGTCTTTTTAATCCATGGTTCTTATATATGTCACTTGTTTCCAGATGTTGACTATTGTGAATAGTGTTGCAATGAACATAGAATCACATATATCTTTACTGAATAGTTTTTGGACCCTTGAACTAGATACTCAGATGGGGAATTGCTGTGTTGTAAGGGTGAGCTGTTTCTAGTTTATGGGGAAGTGTCCATATTGTATTCCAAAAAGGCTAGATCAGTTGACATTCCCATCCATAGTAAAAGAGAATCCCCTTTCCCCACAACAATACCAATATTGATTGTTTTGTTTTGGATTTTGTGCCGGTCTCCTTGTTTAGATTTATATTCCCCTGAATAAGTGATGCTAAATATGCTTTCATATACCTTCTGGTCATCTGTATATCTCCTTTGAGGAAGTCTATTTATCTATTACCATCATTTAAAAATGTTTTACTTTATTGAAACCATTGTGATTTGTGAAGTGCTTCTATCAAGGCCAATCACATCACCAATATCAAACTCCCCCCACCAATGTTCTCCAAGTGCATCTCATACTACACCGCTGTCCTCCAGCCTGCCAGTTATAAAAGACCCGTTTTACATTTAGAATGTTAAAGTTTGTGTCTCTTTATTCCACTGATGTCTTTTTGGGTGGGCCACACCCAGTGACATTCAGGGTTTACTCCTAGCTCTGTGCTCAGAAATAGCTCCTTGCTTGGGGGACCATGGGATGCCAGGGTATTGAACCGAAGTCAGTCCTGGGTCAGCCATGTACAAGGCAAATGCCTTAGCATTGAACCTTCACTCCAGCTTCGATTCCAATGTTTGTGACATTGACTTAGATATTTAGTTCTGTCCTTTTTAGCATCACCAATGTAACAAGATCACTTGGCCTTGGCCCCCATAATTTTAAAAGTGTGTTTTTCCTCCTTCATGTAAAAAGGGTGCATAAATAAGTCCACCAAAACCCACTCATTCAATAAAGACCATGAAACATACCTTCAGAGAATGCAACAGCAAAACAGGTTTAATTGTTAAGAGCTCTGGCGCGCACCGACCCCTGACACAGCAGGTTTGCAGTGGACCCAGATCTGGAATCCCCAGATTTTTATGGGAATTCATATGATAATGGGATTACAAGCTAAACAATTCATAGGTTCACATAAGTTTTACGATTCAAAAACAACCAATAATGAAAGCTGAAAAAGGCTCGATTCTTTAAGTCTTCCAGATCCCCTTTTATGCAGTCACCCCAGTCCTCATCCTGATGGTATATAGAGATATGCCTTGTGGCAGGGTGGAGGCCTTGTTTCGTTGGTAACACAGTTGCCAGGGCTATCCAGGGAGGGAGCCTAGTTTCTTATCTCTTCTTATACTAAAGCTCAGGGCAAGCCAGTAACAGAAGCAAGAAATAGCATGGTTAATCCTATTTAAATCATATCTATAACCTAATACTTATAAAATTACTATTACTAACTAAAACTATTAAGAGAAAAAGCAGCAATTTTGAAGCAATAGTTGCCACAAACATCCTCTCCCAACTCACCTGAATTTCATTTGTCACTTTATTGCCTCTTCAACTATTTTTATGTTTGTTTCAAGGTTTACCTAGAAAAATGCCTAGTTTAATAAATTACATAGGCAAGGCCTTCTTAGCTGTCTAGGTTCTGCCCTTTGCCTGGCATTACTGGTATGTCTTGTCTATTGTTCAGGCTTTAGGGCTCTAGTTAAACTTTAATCAAAGCCTGTAGCAGAAGCATGATTCACAGAAGCAGAAGCATGATTAATATATTTCGCCTGGGAATTTAATTCAGAGGAATTTAAGGGGATAGAAATCAAATCCAGACTATCTACATGCAAAGTTTTCATTCCAGTCCATTGAACCAACTTTCTGAAGACACACTTTAACACTTCACTCAATTTATTTCTACTCCTCATTATGTTCTGGGGCCGAGGGTTTTTCAAAATGACTCCCATTTAAATCATTGCATTTTATGCAGTTATTTTAAATACCACATATAAGTGATATTATTCTGTATTTATCCTTCTTCTTACTTGTATATATATTGTATATATTCCAGTTCCATATATATTGCTGCAAATTATATGACCGCATCATTCCTTATAGCTATTTTGTATGTTCATATGTACCATACCTTCATGAATCATCATCTATGATTGGGCATCTAGGTTAAATATAGGCATCTAGGTTTAAATCTTAGCTATTGTGCTGAATGTGGCGATAAATACTATTGTGCATACATCCTTTTGGATGAATGTTTTTCTGTCCTAGAATAGATACCCAAAAGTGAAATTTCTGGGCCATATGGCAGCTCAATTTTGAGTTTACTGATAGCTCTCCATATGGTTTTCCATAAGGGTTGGACCAGGAAGCAATCCCACCAACAGTGAATGAGAGTTCTTTAATCACCATATCTAACAAAAAAGATTGTTCCCATTATTTTCAATATGTAACATTCTAACTGGTCTAAGAAGATATCTCATTGTTGTCTTGATTTAAATTTCCCTAATGATAAGTGATGAGCAATTTTGTATGTATTGGCAATCTTGTGTTGGTCTTCCTTGAAGAAATGTCTGTTCATTTCATCTTCCTATTTTTTGATAGTGTTTTTAGGGTTTTAGAAGTTAACCTTTCTGGGGCTGGAGAGATAGCATGGAGGTAAGGCGTTTGCCTTTCATGCAAGAGGTCATCGGTTCGAATCCCAGCGTCCCATATGGTCCCCCGTGCCTGCCAGGAGCAATTTCTGAGCATGGAGCCAGGAGTAACCCCTGAGCACTGCCGGGAGTGACCCAAAAACCACAAAAAAAAAAAAAAGAAGTTAACCTTTCTGAGTAGTTTGTGTATCCTAGATATCAAAAATTTATCTGATGTATTGAGTGTCAAAATTTTCTCCCATTCAGTTAGCTGTCTTCTAATTTTATACCATGTTTCTTTTGTGATACAGAAAATCTTTAGTTTGATGTAGGACCATTTATTCAGAATGGATGCTATAATTCTTGCCATTGGCATTCTATTATCAACAACTTCTTTGAAGTCTAAGTCTTGGAGTTATCTGCCTATGTTTACCTCAGTGAACTTATAAATTTTAATTTAATATCAAAGTCTTTAATCCACTTTAAATTGACTTTTATATAAAGTGTGAGGGATACGTCAATCTTTTATCTCTTACACATGGCTATCCAATTGTTCCAAAACCATGTGTCCTTATTCTAAGTTCCTGGTACCTTTGCAAAGATTAATTGGTCTTATACTTGAAGGTTTGTCACAGGATATTCTTCTCCAATTTCTTTCTTAAGCATTTTGAAGTATTGGTCTCTAACCTCTCTGGTTTAGGTTGATTCTTCGGTACTTGATAGTTTTGAATGCTATTTTAAAGAAAAATGAATCTTTGATCTTTTTCTCCTCTGACTAATTTTTATATAAAGAAATGCAACTCTTTTTTGTGTATTGATATTGAAGCTGTACATCTGCTATATGGTTTACTGTTTATACAAACTTTTTATGGACTTTTTAGGATCTTCGATGAATATCATCATGTCATTTGAAAATAGAGATAGTTTGAATTTCTCTTTTTCAATTTGGATTTCTTTGGTTTCCTTCTCTTGTTATATTGATTTTGCTAGGACTTCTAAACTATGTTGATTAAGACTATGCCTGACTTTAGTGAAATCCAGCTAGGGCTGGAGAGGTGGCGCTAGAGGTAAGGTGTCTGCCTTGCAAGCGTTAGCCAAGGAAGGACTGTGGTTCGATCCTCCAGCATCCCATATGGTTCCCCCAAGCCAGGGGCAATTTCTGAGCGCTTAGCCAGGAGTAACCACTAAGATCAAATGGGTGTACCCAAAAAAATTATAAAAAAATAATGTTGGCTATAGGGTTTTTATAGATAGCTGTTACTATCTTTGGGAAGTTTCTTTCCACCTCTATTTTTATGAGTTTTTACCATTAATAGGTGTAGCATTTTTTCAAATGCATCGATTGGTATGATCATAAAATTTTTATCATTCCATTTATTGATGTGGTGTATGATATTGATTGATTCACATGTATATTGAACCATTCTTTCATTCCAGGGTGAAACCCATTTGGCCATATGTTCTAGGTTCTCTAACTTAAATAACTACAGTTATTCATAATAAGTTCTCATGATGTCTTGGATCTGGGCATTCTGTTTTAATCCCCCTTTTATTTCTGATCTAATTTATTTGAGAATTTTCTCTTTTTTTTCCTGTGAGTCTTACCAATGGTTTGTCTCTCTTGTTTATCCTTTCAAAAAAGCAGCTCCTGGTTTCATCAATTCTTTGTATGGTTTTCCTTGTTTTTATATTTTTTTATTTGCGCCCTGTGTTTTTCTAATTGTGTTTGGGTTCCTTTTGTATTTTCAAGAATTTGTGGTGTTCACATTAAGTCATAGATTTTGTCTTTTTCTTCTATCTGTATGTAGGTCTATATCACTTTGAGTTTTCCCCTAATTACTAATTTAGCTGTGCCCCATAAAATTTGGTAATTTGTTTCTCATTATCATTATTCTCAAAAAATCTCTTTATTTCTTTCTTGATTTCTCTTTGATTTCCACTTTCCAGCTATTATTAAGCAGCATGCTGTTTAGTTTCCAATTCTTACATTTTTCCACATCTTATTTTTAAAATTAGTCTTCATATATGTGCCATTGGAGTCTGATCTGATGCATGGTATAATTCCTATGTTTGTGAATTTTTGTAAGTTAGACTTTATCTTAAAATGTGATCTATCTCAGAGAATGTTCCATGTGCACTTGAAAAGAATGTATATTCAGCAGCTTCGTTGAGGATGAAAGGCCCTGTGATCATTAGTCCACTCTCTACTAGTTTCTCACTTAGGACTCTTATGTTTTTGCTAATGTTTTGCCAAGTAGATCTATCCAGTGACCAAAGTGATGTACTGAAATCTCCTACTACTATCATGTTTCCATCCAAATTTTTATTTGTTTGTGAGCAAAAGGCTTACACACTTTTTTGCCTTTACATGTGGTGAATATATGTTGATCAGAGTTAGTGCTTCTTGGTCTTTTCTTGCACTAATTAATCAATAGTATCCATCTCTGTCTCTAAGTACTTTCTTGACATATAATGCAATTTTGTCTGATATGACTGTCCCTGCAGTTTTTGTTTTCCAATCACTTGTAGAGTTGTTTTCTATGCTTTTCTCTGAGTTTATGTCTATCCTGAGATTTTAAGTGCAGTTCATGAAAGCAGCAGATGCTTGGCTTTGATTACTTATCCAAAACACTACTCTTTGACTTTTAATGTGGTAGTTTAGTCCATTGACATTTAACGAAACTACTGTCATAAAAGGCAGTTTTGCCATTATATTGTATAAGATTGTTGCTGTTACCATTGGCTTTTTGGGGTTGTATAATTGATCTTTAATAGTTCATTTAGAGTCAGTTTGGTTAGCTCAACTGTTGCAAGTTCTTTGAGAATGTTTATAACCCTTCCTCCCAAAGGTTTTCTGGGTAGTGGACTCTAGGTTAAAATTTTTTCAATCAATAATTTGAATATGTTATTCCACAGTTTTCTTGCCTTGACTTTTTCAAATTGAACATCTGGTTTGATTCTTATGTTCTTTCCTTTATACTTAAGGTTTCTCTTTACTATTTCTGCTTTAAAAAGTCTATCTCTCTCTTTTTTCTCTTGCCATTTGGAATATTATAAATCCTGTGTTGTTCTATTATTGTCTGTTTTGTTTGGCACTCTTTTCACTGCTTGTATTTTATAGCAGCCTCTTTACAGATAGTGGGGAAGTTCTCTACTATTATCTCTTTCACTACTGTTCTTCCATTTCCCTTTTACATCCCATGTTGGTATTCCTAAGGCAGAGATTATTTACTTTGTTAACTATTTAGTTAACCTTCTATGTTATTCCATTGTTATGTTTCTCCTTTCTCTTTTGATTTCTTTATCATTGTTAGCTTGTAATTTGTCTTTGCATTCATCTAAAAGCTTCTCCAGTTGTATAATTCTGCTACTATGACTTGCTAAACAAATCTTTAGTTTCTTCTATTCCATTTGTATGGATTCTCTCATCTTCTGAAAGAGTTCTTTCTTGAGTTGGTTGAATTTTCTTCTATATATTGCCTAATTTCCCAGACTAGCACCTCTTGATTTATATTTCTCAAAAATTAAGTGTTGATTTTAGGTTCTCATCTATGAGGCTCAAGTGTTTTGGTGGGTTTGGGAATTTGCCTAGGCTTCCCTCCATATAACCCCAATTACTATTGTCCTCTGTAGTATGCTCATTGTTCTTTGCATATAAATAATGAGTTGGATGATGGAGTTTCATGTTCTCAGTTATTTAAGTAAGTGATCTATTGAATTGATTATATAAAAAGTAGCTTAATTATATCTGTCTTACTGGTTATTTTCCTGCACAACTGAGGTTACTAAGTGTGATAAGAAAAGTCACAACTAATCGACCAACTGAGTTTTGAGGCAGTATATTTCCTAAGAGAAAGAAGCACTAGGGTCAATCTACCTGGAAATATAAGTTATAATTTAAAATGACTTCAATAATGCAAGCATTCATTCATGCAGTTTGGTAAAAGAAGATATCTCTAATTTTTAAGATAATCATATTAATATTGTCAAATCCCAGATGCATGTAGAAGACACACAAGGTAAGTGTTATCTATAATTTTCAGATACTTCACAATGTAAAGTCACAAACCATAGAAATGGAAATATAGCCTACACTTAAATTTTGCTGAAGATATCTGAGATTTCCTTCAAATATATTTTTCTCTCCCTACACTATATATTTATGCTGTGGACTTTCACAATACAACACTATAAACTGATTCTGGGGAAAAGTATCATTTTTATCATTTTTTTCTGTAGTAATTAGCAGCTCCAGCACAGTTTGCACTAGTACTTGACAGCTAACAATCAAGAATGACCTTTGAGGGCTTTTTAAAAACTTAGAACCATACATTGAAGTGTATTTTCTCTTATGTATTTTCTAGGAGTAAAATATTTGTAATGCTTATATGAAGGTAATTGTCATATAAGCATATATACATATATATATATGCTGTTTTTAGTGAAAATATATGAAGTATTTTGACTTTAGGTCTTCAAATTCCAGGATGGGGAGGATTTTCCAGGGAGGATTATTTAACTTGCAATTGTACTGCAAATTCTTTCCCGGATACTTGCTTAAATGTATCTAGGGAAAAATCAGGCAGATTTTGGCAGGAATAAAGAGCTAACCTGCCAGCAAATTTCCCATCCATTAGCCATGACACAGGTTGGGGTCTCCAAAAATCAAACTCTACGAAGATTGCCGGCAGATAATATAAGGTTTACTAACACTCCTAATATAAATGCCAATGTACAAGAGGGAGGTGAAGAGAAGAGAATTAGATGAGGAAAACTAAAGTTTTAGAGACAACTCCACCAGACGATTGGGATTAAAGAGTTCCAATAGGTTGGTTGTGCATTGATAGGAAGTGTTGGCTTTTTATATTCATCAATTCTTGGATGCGAATGTAAAACTCTCTGAAAAGAGAAAAATTGAGGACAAGGAAACTTTCTGCCGCTGAGCAACCCTGAAATGATTGTTAGCTGAAGGCTGTCAGCTGACAATACTCACTTAAGCTCAGGCAAAAGAATGCAATTTATTCACCATTGTATCAATCACACACCCAAGCAAATTCTATTTCCTAGAAATATCATTTTTTGAGAAAATTTCTATTTTAATTGTATATCTTTGGTGATGTTGCCTGTTGTTTTTATTGTCGTTTAGTTTAGGACAGCCTCAATGTTGTTCAAAGCTAACTTCTGGCTCTGTACTTTGGCATAACTCCTGGTGGGGCTCAGAACACTCTATGTCATGCCACAGATAGAACCTAGGTGATCTGTGTGCAAGGCAAATGGCCCATCAACTGTTCATTTTTTCTGTTTTAAATTACATATACCTGTTATTTCTCCAATATTCATGAGAATGCATTTGCCTTATTTTTTCAATGTCCATGATTTCTAAAAAAGAATGATATCTTAATCAATATGCAAAGGAGGTTGTATGAATTTTTCAACGCAGAGAAGTGATGAAAAACTTAGATGCATTAGGATCTTACTTTACATCTTCATTAGTGTCAAATATATTATTATTCCCTTCACCAAATTTTAGTAAATATCTGAGATGATGCATATGAGAAAGAGTAAATCTATAAGTTGTGAAAAACATAATTGCAAATTCCAGTTTGGCCAGAAAAAATCTTCAATTGAATAGTCTGGATCTTCAATTGAATAGTAGTTAATAATGCTATTCTCTAACCTAGATTCAATATTGGCACCAATGTGGTCCCCTAACACCCAAACACAGAACCAGGAATAAGTTCTGAAGCCTTTGGGGCATCCTCCCCCCCTAAAAAAATAACAACAATAACAAAAAAACCACAGTAATTTTTAATGCAAAAAATTTTTGATATTGTATACTATATAAAATATAGTTTTATATTTGTCATATAATATAAATATAATAGAGTTTGTTAAAGAGTTGCCTGTTTTATTTGAATATACCATATGATTTAATCTTTAAAGTTATTGTCAGAGGAAGGATATAGCTCAAGTGGTAAAGTACACATGGCAAGTGTATCTGAGTCACTGAGTTTGACTTCAGGCACTAATTGACTGAGAGCCTTGAAATAACAAATACCTGAGACCTTCTGAAAACTCAATGGAAATATTACACCATTGATGAGTGACCTGAGTCCTTACAACACTGTTGTTAGGTGATAAGATATATACATATGTTTGTGTTTCTGTGTGTACATTCCTTAACTTTTTTTATGCAATTTAACAAACTGAAAGAAGTTATAATTTCCCTGAGGTTAATTAACCAATTAAAACAAGAGCAAGGGTATGAATTCTTACTTCTTTCATCACATTATCTCCCAACAAATATTGGTCTTTGCATTCTGGATACCCAATTCTAGTTAAAGAGATTTAAATATGTATACTGGACTTTTAATTGTTGTTCATATTGAGAAACAAAATTAAAGAGAGAATAACATATGTTATTTAAACCAGTTATTCTTAAATTTTATTTCGTTCCTTTTATGGGCTAGCCACTTACCAAGATGTTGAATCTAATAAACAAAAAATATTGTCTTTACTTACCTGGATTACATGTTAATAAAGAAGCAACAAAACAACAAGTAACATAGAGTCTACTCTAGTTTAGATGGTGATAGATTAAAAAGAAAATAATGAAGTGGTACAAGTGTCAGTGCATGAAGTAACTCTCAAGCCAGAGGATACCTTCTTAGATTAAATTTTGAGCAAAATTTAAATGTTTTTAAACATGCTTAAATTTTAATATTAAACAGTTTTCAGATAGAGAAAATATCCTTTTATCTAAGATTACATATGTATAAAATATTGTCTAATTATATATTCTATGATAATTCATCCTAATATAAAACAATAAATTACTATATAATAATCTATCATGCATTTGAAATCTGAAAATTGATAACTTTCTTAATGTTTGATAATGTAATGAATATACAACTTTATTGTAGTATAAAATTTTGTAATTTAGGTTATTGTGCTTTATTTATGTGTAATCTCTGTTCAGTTTTAGAATTACAACATTTATTGTGCTGTCAGAATTGCTATCACTTAGTCTGTTAATTTTCCACATGCTACCTTCTATCTTCTTACATTATTTTAAATCTATTCTTCATAGCAATATTAAGAGATAAGCATAAGACAATTTTACATTTTTATAATTCCTTTTTTAAATTTGTTCTTGTAATAATAAATTTATTTAATCAAAATATATAAATGTGTTTTAGTCGAGTTTCAGTCATAAATTGCACCTCCCTATCACCAGTGCAATCTTCCTGCCACCAATATACCCAATTTCCCTTCTACCCCATGTTCTGCCTGTCTTTGAGACAGGCATTCAATTTCTCTGTCACTACCATTGTCACGATGGTAGTTAGTATAGTTATTTCTCTAACTGTGCTCATCACTATTTGTGGGCTGGTTCTTTTGGTCCTTTGGTCCTTATCTATATTGTCTCAAGATATTATTTCCATACTGCCTTTTATTTTCTTAATTAACACAGGTGAGTGAGGTAATTCTGTGTCTATCTCTTTCTCTGAATTATTTCACTCAGCATAATAGTCTCCATGTCCACCAATGTATAGGCAAGTTTCACGACCTCATCTTTCCAATAGCTGCATAGTATTTCATTGTGTATATGTACCATGTTTTCTTTAGCCATACATCTGTTGTGGAGGTCAGGGTTGTTTTCAGATTATATTGAAAATAGAGCTGCAATGTACACAGAAATGCATATGGCATTTTTTATTGTGTTTGTTTTATTACTATGGTATATTCCTCTGCGTGGTATGGCTGGATCATACAGTAGCTCAATAAGTAATTTAATTTGTTTTCCAGAAAAGCTGGACTAGACAGTTCCTTTCTTTCACATTGCCACCTGCACTAATTGTTCTTGTTCTTTGTGATTTGTGCCATCTCTGTGATGTGAGATGGTACCTCATTGTTATTTTCATTTGCATCTCTCTGATGATTAGTGATGTGGAATATTTTTTCATGTGTCTTTGGGCTATTTGTATTTCTCTTTGAGAAAATATCTCTTCATTGTTCCCCATTTTTGATGAAGTTAGATTATTTTTTTGTTAAATTATGTCAGTACCTTGTATGTCTTAGATAGTAATTGCTTATCTGATGGATATTGAATGAAGAGTTTCTACCATTCCACAGGTGGCCTTTGTGTACTAGTCACTGTTTCCTTTAAGATACACAAGGTTCTCAGTTTAATGTAGTCCTATTTGTTTATCTCTACTCCACTTGTTTGGATAGTGGTGTTTCCTCCTTGAAGATACCTGTAGTCTCAATGTCATGGAGTGTTTTGCTTATATGTTGTTCTATATACCTTATAGTTTCAGCTCTGATATCAAGGTCTTTAATCTCTTTGGATTTTACCTTTGTACATGGTGTTAGCTGATAGATGGAGGTTGCAGTTGACTTTTTCCATGTATGTGGCTGACAATTTGTCCAACACCACTTGTTGAAGAAGCTTTCCTTGATCCATATTTTTGTTTTGCCCCTTTATCAAACATTAATTAATTGTATGTCTGGTGAACATGGTCTGAATACTCAAGTCTATTCCATAGATCTGAGGATCTGTCTAAGTTCCAATACCATGCTATTTTAATAACTATTGCTTTGTAATACAACTTAAAGTTCGTGAAAGTAATACCTCTAAACATTTTTCCCTAGGGGTTGCTTTAGCTATTTGGGCCATTTATTTTTCCAAATGAACTTTTAGAGTGTTTAATCCACTTCTTTAAAGAATCTCATGGATATTCTTAAGGATTTTTATTAAATCTTTACAATGCTTTGGTAATATAGCCATTTTAATTATGTTAATCCTCCCTATCCATGAACAGGGTATGTGTCTCCATTTCCTTGTGTCCTTTTTTATTGCTTTTATAAGCAGTGCATTATAACTTTATTTGCAGAGATCCGTCATCTCCTTAGTTAAGTTTACAATATTTGAGTATCTGTGGCACTATTGTGAATGGGGTTGCTGTTTTAAATGTCTATTTATACTCTATCATTATTTATGAATATAAAGGCTATTGGTTTTTGCGTGTTAATTTAGTAGCCTGCCACTTTGCTATATGAATCTATTGTTTCGAGAAGCTTTTTTTTGTATATTCATTAGGGTTTTCTATCTATATTCTATACATACTATCTATATACTATCATATCATCTGCAAACAGTGAGAGCTTGACTTTTTCCTTTTCTATCTGTATGCCCTAGTATATTTTTCTTGCCTAGTTGCTATGGCAAGAACTTCCAGTACTGTGTTAAATAGGAGTGGCAAGAGGGGCAACCTTGTCTTGTACCAGATTTTATAGGAAAAGCTCTATGTTTATCTTTATATTTATTTGCCATTGTATGATATTTGTATATGTTGTATAATATTGTGTATTATAAATAAATAAAATTGTATAATATTTGCCATTGCTTGTGGTACATTGCCTTGACTATATTAGTAAAGATCCTTCCATTCCCATCTTGTTGAGAATTTTTATCATGAACTGGTGTTTGATCTTATAAATTGCTTACTCTACATCTGTAGATATGATCCTATTTTAATTTTTTATTTTGTTGATATGCTATATTAAGTTGTTGGCTTGCATATGTGAAATCATCATGTATTTCTGAATGAAACCAACTTGGTTCTGTTTTATGAGCTTCTTGATTAATCATTAAATCCTATTTGCTAGGATTTTGTTGAGGATCTTTGCATCTGTGTTTATCAAGATTATAGATCTGTCCTTTTTTGTGGTACCTCTGTCTGCATTTGCTATCGGTTCATGTTAGCTTCACAAAAACTATTTGGGAGTGTTTCTGTTTCTTCAATTTCCTGGGAGAGTCTAAAATGGATTGGCAGAAGGTCCTCTTAAAAGTTTTGAAAGAATATGTTAGTGAATCTATCTGGACTTTTTTGTGGGGAAGACATTTAATTAAAACCTTTAATTCCTCAATACTGTTGGGTCTGCTCAAATATGCTAAATAATATTGGTTCAGCCATGGGAGATTATAAGAGTTCAAGAAGTTACCCACTTATTCCAGATTCTCTTGTTTTGTGGCATAGAGTTTCTCAAAGTAGCTTCTGATAACCTTTTGAATTTCTGTAGTATCTGTAGTAATCTCCCCCTTTCCACTTCTAATTTTCTTATTAAGTTTCTCTTCCTTTCTTTTTTTTAAGTTTCTCTTCCTTTCTTTGTGAGTTTTGCTAGTGGTTTATCAATCTAGTTTATTTTCTCAAAGATCCAATTCCTGCTTTCATTGATCTTTTAACTTGTTTATAGGATTTTCAATCAATTAATTTCTGCTCTAAACATTATAATTTCCTTCTGCCTGCCTAATTTTGGTTCATTTTGTTGATGACTTCCTAATTTAATAATCTGTGTCATTAAGTTATTTATGTAGCCCCCTTCCTCCTGATGTGTGCTTGCAAAGCTATACATTTTCCTCTTATACCACTATTACCATGTCCCACAAATTTTATAATTTGCTTCTTCATTCACATTTGTTTCCAAGAATATTTTGAATTTCTCATTGATTTTGTCTCTGACACCCTGGTTGTTCGGTAACAACCTTTTAAATTTTCAGGTCTTAATGTTTCTCCCTGTATCTCTTTGTAGTTCACTTCTAAGTTCTGTGCATTAATTTCTGAGAGTTAGTTTGTACAATATTTATTCTCTTAATTTTCTACAGGTACGTTTTATGAGATAGCATGTGATCTATCCTGAAGAATCATCCATGAGCATTGGACAAGAATGTATATTCAGTTTTATGGGAATTTATTGCCCTATACATACCTATTAAGCCACTTTCTTCTATTTATTTTTCAGAGATATTATATTCTTGTTCATTTAAGCCTGGTTGACCTATCAAGGTGTAACAGGGCAGTGTTGAGGTCTCACACTAGTATGGTGTTACTATAGATGTCTTCCAAATTTTTCAACCATTGTTTTAAATACTTTTATGCTTTTATTATTAGGTGCATATATGTTTAAGAGTATAATTTCTTTCTATTGTACATATTCCTTGATTATTAAGAAATGTCCATCTCTGTCCCTTATAGCTCTTTTTTGGGTTTTATGGTCTCACCCGGCAGTGCTCAGGAGTTATTCCTGACTCTGTACTCAGAATTTGCTCCTGTCATGCTCAGGGGACTATATGAGATGCCGAGATTTGAACCACCATCCACCCAGGGTCAGCTGCATGCAAGGCAAAGGCCCTACTGCTGTGCTATTGTTCTGCCTCCCAGATAACTTTTTTAAAATTAAAGTCGGTGTCTTCTAATATTAATATGACCATTCTAGACTTTTAAAAATAGTTGTGTGCTTGGAAGATTGTCTATACACTTTGATTTTGAGTGTAAGTTTGTTCTGACTATTCAGATGTATTTCTTGTACTCAGCAGAATGTTGAATTCTGCCTTTTGGTCCATTTTGCCACTCTGTATCTCTTAAATGTTTGTGTTTAGTCCACTGACACTGAAAGATAATTGTCATGGGATTTAGTTTAGAACAAAGATCTAGTGGTTATCTAGAGAATCAGTAAGTATCCAGCTATCTAATCTGAATCTTATCAATAATATGAAATAAGCCCCCTCTTCAAAGTATACATAGTAAAAATTTCAGGAAATTAATGTAAGTTTACTGAAATATGGCAATACTTGTTCACTGACGTTTCCATTTTACTTTGAAAATTTTACTTACAAGTCATATATTTAATAAAAACATTTTGCTGAAACAACATATTTTCTTTTTTAAAAGTAATTTTTATTGAGATCATGTGAATTACAAGTATTTTACAGTTAAATTTAAGGTAGATAGTGACAGTGAATTAGGGCAGGGCAATTCCCCACCATCAATGTTGAACTCCCTTTGCCCCTGTTCCCAGCATGTATCCTATACTTCTCCCTTTTCCCCCTGAATTGCTAGTGTAACTGGTCCCTTTATATGTAAATTGTTGTAGATCTTGATTCTGTTGTTCTTTACTTTGGGTTTGGTATTTAGGCCTGATTATTATTTATTTCTACTCAATATTCATGTGTCTGTTTGCTCTTGGTACCATCCACTTTCTTTTATTTTCCCCTGGATTTTTGAGGCAGAAAGATGATTCAAGTTCTGTGTTTCTGTTGGGAAAAAATTAAGCTGAAAGAAATTCATCTAAGAGCTATCAATGTCAATTTAAAAGAAGAAAAAGGGGGAAAAGAGGAAAAATTAAAGATGAAGAAGAGAAGAAGAAAAAAAAGGGAAGAAAGAGAAGAGAAAAGATGAAGAAGAGAAAGAAGAGAAGAAAAAAGATGAATAAGAAAAAGAAGAGAAAGAAGAAGAAAAGAAGAAAAAGAAGAGAAGAAAAGAGATGAAGAAAAAAGAGAAAGAAGAAGAAAAAGAAGGAGAAGAAGAAGAAAAAGAAGAAAGAAGGAGGAGAAGGAGAGGAGGAGGAGAAGGAGAAGAAGAAGAAGAAGAAGAAGAAGAAGAAGAAGAAGAAGAAGAAGAAGAAGAAGAAGAAGAAGAAGAAGAAGAAGAAGAAGAAGAAGAAGAAGAAGAAAGGAGGAGCAGGAGAAGAAGAAAAAGAAGAAGAAAAAAGGAGGAGGAAAGGAGAAGGAGGAGGAGGAGGAGAAGAAGAAGAAAGAAGAAGAAGAAGAAGAAGAAGAAGAAGAAGAAGAAGAAGAAGAAGAAGAAGAAGAAGAAGAAGAAGAAGACGACGAAGAAGAAGAAGAAGAAGAAGAAGAAGAAGAAGAAGAGAAGAAGAAGAAGAAGAAGAAGAAGAAGAAGAAGAAGAAGAAGAAGAAGAAGAAGAAGAAGAAGAAGAAGAAGAAGAAGAAGAAGAAGAAGAAGAAGAAGAAGAAGAAGAAAGAAGAGGGGCCGGGCGGTGGCGCTAAAGGTAAGGTGCCTGCCTTGCCTTCGCTAGCCTTGGACGGAACGCGGTTCGATCCCCCGGTGTCCCATATGGTCCCCCAAGCCAGGAGCAACTTCTGAGCGCATAGCCAGGCGTAACCCCTGAGCGTTACCGGGTGTGGCCCAAAAACAAAAAAAAAAAAAAAAAAAAAAAAAAGAAGAAGAAGAAGAAGTATTGACAAAATACACAATCCCACAATAAACAACTACTAAACAACAGCACAAAAAAAAGGAAGGAGGGCTGGTGTGGCAAGGTTTTGTGCTTTATTTATTTATTTATTTATTTATTTATTTATTTATTTATTTATTGTATAGGCACAGTAAGTATTGAGGAAATTTGAAAAGGGATTCCCTTGACCTAAGATATAAAGGGTTTCTCCACCCTTGAAACATACTGTCATGGAAACAACTAGGCTCTAGATATGATCCTTATCGAACCCCATGGTCTCATTATTGTGCCAGGAAATGTTCTGTTTAGTTGTGGCTGATAAAATCAGTCCTCTGTAATTAGAGTTTGGTATTTGCACAGGTCATAGGACAAAATCTAGGAGAGAGTCTTTATGGTTCTAGAAGTTCTTTTCTGTCATGGTTGTTGTAGTCAGTTTTCTGACTTCGTCTTTGCACAGATATAGCCTTTCCTTATGGTTTCAGAAATTCTGCTCAGTCGTAGTTGTCAAAGTCAAACCTCTGGGGCAGGAGCAGTGGTGCTAGAGATAAGGCATTTGCCTTGCAAGCGCTAGCCTAGGACAGACTGTGGTTCTATCCCCTGGCATCTCATATGATCCCCCCAAGCCAGGAGCGATTTCTGAGTTCATAGCCAAGAGTAACCCCTGAGCATCAACGGGTGTAACCCCCCAAAACAAAGCAAAACAAAAAAAAAAAGTCAGACCTTTAGAATTAGGTATCTTGGTTTTTGTTCAAATCCTAGGCTGAAGTCTAGCTAGGGTCTTTCTTATTAGACCCAGGAAAAGTTCTGCCCAATTGTGGTTGTGAAAGTTAGTCTTCTGTAATTAGTGATCTTAGGTTTTGCACAAATCAAAGGATGGAGTGTCTTCTGATTTCATCTTACCATTAGGTGATGAGGTAGGGCAACCTGCTCTTAGATCTAGTTATTGCTGTTTCCTCGTCATCAGGATGTTGTATCAACCTGGTGCAAATTGATGCCATGGAAGTAGAGCTTCCCAGAGGGTGTTTGATTCCTGGTGTTGTTGCAGAGAACTGTATTGGTTCTACGGTTGGGATCTGGGGTTTGGGATTGGAGGTCGCTGTCCAATCACATGGAGTCTAAGTCGAGTCTCCATGATAAATGTTCAGGTGGGAAGCGCCCCTGTATTATAAAAAATATGGGGTCTGAGCCCTAGTTGATAAGAGCTTGTTTCTATACGTAAGATCCCCCCCTTTTTTAGTATATCTATGCAAAAGGGAACAGTGTCATATTATATTTTGTGGGGGTAAGAATGACAGGCTATACAATCTCTGTGTCCTGGTTTTGACCTGAGCATTTATCACAAGCAGGACTTATTCTTTTGTTTTATATAAAAATAATACATTTTTATTTCCTTCAGAAAATAATATTTAATATTTTATTTTCTTATTTGATTAATATCTTTATTTAAACAACTTGATTACAAATATAATTGTAGTTGGGTTTCAGTCATGTAAAGAACGGTACCCCCTCCTTCAACAGTGCAGCATTCCCATCACCAATGTTCCAAAACTCCCTCCTCCCCACCCCACCCTCGCCTGTATTCTAGACAGGCTTTCTACTTCCCTCATTCATTCACATTGTTTTGATAGTTCTCACTGTAGTTATTTCTCTCATTGCACTCACCACTCTTTGTGGTAAGTTTCAGATCGTGAGCTGGACCTTCCAGCCCTCCTCTCTTTGTCTCTGAGAATTATAGCAAAAATGTCTTTTATTTTTCTTAAAACCCATAGAAGAGTGAGACTATTCTGTGTCTATCTCTCTGCCCCTGACTTATTTCACTCAGCATAATAGATTCTACCTACTGGCAGGAATGTGGAGAGAAACTCTTATTCACTGCTGGTGGGAATGCCGTCTAGTCCAACCTTTAGAGAAAGCAATATGGAGATCCTCCCAAAACTGGAAATTGAGCTCCCATACGATCCAGCAAGGCCTTTTCTTCTAGAATTTTGTACCAAGCAGAACTCGAACAAGTGAAATTAAAGAAAAAAATTATATAGAGATAAATTTTAATAAAATGAGAAAATAAAAAACTAAAAAATTTTAAGATAAAAGGAGGGGAAAAAGAAGGATGGAGGAGGCTACTTTTACATTTGGAAACAAGCACACTAAGAGACTTAACTATTGAGGTATTAAACATACAAAGAAAATATAGATATTCTCATTAAGTCATTTGAGATATTCCTGGGGGAGTATGATTCAAGGCTCATTTTAATCCCACACTGTGGCCTTAACAACATATTTTCGAGTGCTGGTTCCCCCCAAAATGAAATACACATTCTCCATCCTATTCTTTTATTTTTGCACTGTCATTGACTACAATTATAAAGCCCATCTAGAAAGAGTGAGCAAACAAATTAAAGCCTTTGGGATGCAAATAGTAGCAGAAAGAAGGAAGATAGAATATGAATTGTAAGATGCCTTAGAATATTACTGAGTTTATGTTTTTACAAAGGCAACTAAAGAACAAATATGTGTACTGGTTACAGATAAAGTAATTTCCAGGACAAGGTGTTTCTTGTCCAAGCAACAGGGAAATGGTTTTCTAGGATTTAAGAAGAGTTAATAAATATCTTCGGTTTGCATGGATTTTGAGCAAAATTTATTCTATCCATGCTTACCTACAATACCATGACAGCATGAGAGCAAAGTCCTGATAATGATAATTGGTAGGTATCTAAAATTCTAGCTGAAGAGGACCTCTCTCTGAACCCGAGAAAAACAATGATTCAAAAAATTAAGGCAGATTCCTATTGTCGTTTCCTTTACTTTGACCTCACTCCACAGCAGTAAAAAAGTTCATAGCAAAGCAATAAAATTCCAATACAAAATAAAATGAAATCAGCAAATGGGTCAAAGAAGATTTAAAATACTTTAGAAACCAGTAGAAGAAGATATATTTTATCAAGCACTTATCCAATACAGCAAGGTGGACCTTATCTTTAGCTTATGTGTTTTATCAAGTGCTTATCCACATACAGCAAGGTGGACTTTATCTTTAGTCATAAACAAATGTTAAAATATGTAAAATATTTTTGAAAATAAATAAAAATGTTTAGTCAGAGAGGAAAAATAAAATTAGCATCTATATATTATAAAAAATTGTAATAAAGCAAATTTTAGTAACTCAAGACAATGTAGAAATGTGAAGAAAAGTAGAAAATAGTTTAAGCTTAAGTGAAGTAACTACAAAAATCTATGTGATGCCACTAATCTGTGTCTAGTGAAAAAACTGTAGCTTTCATAACTGTATTATTAAAAAAAATGGACTGAATTCAGAAATCTAGATTACTACCTGAAGAAACTTGGAAAAGCATTATAACTCATATCCAACATAAGCAAAACAAAATATCTATTAAATTGAAACTGATAAACAAGTCAATGCAAACAAAGAATGTCATTTTTAAGGACTAATGAAAACTGATAAACTTTTAGCCATACTGACAAATAGAGAAGCAAATGACCAATATATAAAACTTGAAGAAGAGGATTTATTTGCAATGTCACAAGTATGGATCTCGATGTGCCTAATAAACTAGATGGCTGAGATTCTGGCTGATAACCTAGATGACTGTATAATATATATGTAGGACACTGAAAGATAGCCATATCAGCATTCTTACCCTAATTTTACTTGTAAATATTTTTCTAATTCAATGCAAAACATTATTATACACCTGGCCCCATTTTAAAAAAAAGAAGAAAAGAAAGATGTCTTTGTGTGTCTCTGAAATGATTCTTCAGGAGACTTGTCCCATCACCTGGGACCTTCCCTGACTTCTCCTTCCCTTTTCCTTCCCTTAATAAAATCAGTCCAAATCTGGCTAAAGATATAACATCTATATAATATTAAAACTTAGATTAAATTATGAATTTGGCACAGATATGTTTACTACCTATAGCACATATAGTATATTGCTATATGTACATATTTAAGCTATTAAATATATATGCATGTAAATAAATATATTATTATATAAAATATTTTTATACCATACTATATTCTAGTTATTTTATATATTACATGTACATGAACATATCGTTTAAAAAGCTTAGGTCTTACTTTACATTTAAAATATTGAGAATAAAGAATAAGTATAAAGTGGCTAGAGAAAGTATAGCAGGTAGGGCATTTACCTTGAAAACAACTAACCAGGCTTACTATATGGTCCATCAACCTGCCAGAGGTAATTCCTGAGTGTAGAGGCAGGCATAACACCTGACTACCACCACTTGTGTTCATAATAGGCAATCACTTATCATGCAGTACATAATGAATGAATTGTAAGTCATACATGTGTCATGAAAGTGTTAAAAAGGAAGTGTTTGTAAGAAATATAAATTTAAAAGCATTTCTAAAAAGCAAAAGTGCTTTTAGAATAGAATCCATATTACAAAATATGGTTTGGCTAATCAATTTTAGAACATAATCTAAGAAACTGTTCTTTGATAGAAATCCAAAATAAGTAGCTTCTATTTTATTTATCAACAATATTATTTATCTTTGATTTTTTTAATTTTCATTTATAAGTACTTTAATTAAGCAACATAATATGCACTGTGACAAAATTAGTCATAATAGAGTTTCAGCCATCTAGTATACAACACCTTTGACCCATGCACATTTCTCACCACAATGCCAATGTCTACAGTTTCCCTCTGCCATACCCCATGCACTCTACCCTACCTGCCTCTATGGCAAACATTTCTCTCTCATCTTTCTTTTTTTCTTTCTTTCTTTCTTTCCTTTCTTTCTTTCTTTCTTTCTTTCTCTTTCTTTCTTTCTTCTTCTTTCTTTCTTCTTCTTTCTTTTTTCTTTCTTTTCTTTCTTTCTTTCTTTCTTTCTTTCTTCTTTTTTCTTTCTTTCTTTCTTTCTTTCTTTCTCTTTCTTTCTTTCTTTCTTTCTTTCTTTCTTTTCTTTCTTTTCTTTCTTTCTCTTTCTTTCTTTCTTTCTTTTCTTTCTTTTTTCTTTCTTCTTTTTTTCTTTCTTTCTTTCTTCTTCTTCTTTCTTTCTTCTTTCTTTCTTCTTTCTTTCTTTCTTCTTCTTTCTTTCTTTCTTTCTTTCTTTCTTTTTTCTTTCTTTCTTTCTTTCTTTCTTTCTTTCTTTCTTTCTTTCTTTCTTTCTTTCTTTCCTTTCTTTCTTCTTTCTTCTTTCTTTCTTTTTTCTTCTTCTCTCTCTCTTTCTTTCTTTCTTTCTTTCTTTCATTTTTCCTTTTTGACAATGTGATTTGCTATATTATCAACAATAGTCTTTTAAAAGAACTTGATGATATGACTATAGGTATTTGAAAATTCACTGTGCAATAATGACTACATCCAGGGAAATAGTAAATTCAAATGGGAGTCATTTTGGGGAAATAATAGATACTTGATTGCAAGAAATTACTGAAATTAATTTTATTTAAATAAATCATTATTGTTTTTGAATTTTATACTAAGAACTAGTTCTGAATATCATATTTAGAATCAAAGATAATCTCTTTATGAAAAATAATGTTTAAGTCATCCCAAAAGCAGTCATTCATCTCTTCCTATCATTTTCGACCAGGAGAGGCTCAGAACCATTATTCCATACAGTACACTTCTCCACTTAAGACAAAAGTTCTGTGGTAACCAAAAAACTGATGAAAAGGTAACATGGGGCCAGCGGTTTCAGCATAATTATAACACATCATTCATTAGATTGTCAACGTCTCCTTCCAGATATCAATCTGCTAGTTTAATAAAACAGGTTTAAAAGAAAAAGAAAAAGCAACCAGAAAACCCCAAGACTCATTATTACCCTCCATGAGAGCCCCAGGGAAGAGAGGAAATTCCTGGACTGAGTGCACAAGGATATTCTATAATGAGCAGCAGCTATATCCATGAAGTGAAAGTCTAAACTATGGCATCAAATCCTCTGTCACATTTCTTCACAGACACCCACTAAAAGCCCCAAGGCACCATTTTTTAAAGCAGGAAAGTACTCCAGCAATGGTTAATGAAACTATGCTTTTTCCTCCTGGGGAATACCCTTCAGAACAAGAAAACAGGCAAAACTAGTCCATTAACTCTCCTTTGAGAGGGGTGTGCTTTTGTGGCTTCATAAAAATAGCAATGCAAAGTTGGAAAAAGAATAAAAGGTTTCAGACTTTACAAAAACACATGTATTTGGTGATCTGTTTAATGAATGCTTTGTAAGTGAAGGGACTGCACACAAACTCCTAGATTCCTCAGAGATTAGCGTAAAACCCACATTAAGTGAACAAGGAGAAACTTTCCCAGAAGCAAAGACATGCGATTTATTTACCTTTTTTTTCTGGTTCCTCTATTTATTAAAGACACAGATCAACCAAATTCCCTTGCCCTGTAGGAATGATTGGGAACATACTTGAGCTGTGTTTTTTGGTTCTCATATTCACTAACATTAGACTTAGAGTCTTGAGTGTGAAGAGTGAAAATACATGTTTGAATAAAATACCTTTAGTTGGAATTATATCCAGTGTTAAGTATGTCTCTTAATTGCAAAGGGTGAAAATATTCTTTCTCTATTTCCCTCTTCTATAAAACATAAAATAGAAGATTGAATAATAAAATAATAAATAAATAAATAATAAATAAAATAGAAATAAGTCTTATTTTTCTACTTCCTAAATAAAATACTGCTTGGATTTCTAATCATATACAAGATAGAAGAAATTTCTAAACAAAAACTGGAAGAAAGGAGTATATGAAAACTGGGGAAAGAAATAATGGACAAACAGAAAACTAGACTCTAATGGACTAATTAGCAACACAACTAGCAATAACCTTCTCTTAATTTAAGGCTTTTTATGAGTACAGACCCTTAAATTTTCTTCTCTTAAAGTAAGACCTTTTAAACAATACCATTAATAATCTTTCTCTGAGATCTCAGTCTTCATCTAGTCTACTGACATTTAATGTATTTCAAAAAAATCTCTGAGATGTAATCATTGAGAAAAATGGAGCTCTTAGTTGGATCAATAAATTTATCCATTGTCTTTATTCAAAGTCTAATGTTACAAAACATTAATCAGGAAGTTTTGAAACATAGGTGGTCTAATCAGCTTGGCCTCCAACATGAACCTCTGTATATCTCCATTTTCTATATATCTTGCACCAGAGCTTAACATACCTCCTATTGCATTGGAAGTAAATTCCATCTTCTGTAGGACTAATTTTAGCTAAAGTTTTCCTTGACTGTCTCCAGTGTAAGATTTCTTTGACTCTGAAGGGAAAAATAAACTAGGTAGAAACATTCAGGGTCATAAAACCTGAACAAAATGTATATTTGTCGCAAATTATATGTTGAAAATATGATGTATCATTTTACCCAATAAAATCTTCAGTTATAACTAACTGCTGTCTACAATTGCCTTTGTCATGGTTCTTCTAAATAGAGAGAACCATTGGTACTATAAGCAAAAGATGAACTTTAAAGCAGAATGCAAACCATGAGATATATTCTGTTTTAGAAAAATAGAAGCATTCACATTTTTTTTTGGTTTTTGGGCCAAACCTGGCGTTGCTTGGGGGTTACTCCTGGCTGTCTGCTCAGAAATAGCTCCTGGCAGGCATGGGGGACCATATGGGACACCAGGATTCGAACCAACCACCTTTGGTCCTGGATCGGCTGCTTGCAAGGCAAACGCCGCTGTGCTATCTCTCCGGGCCCTAGTCACAAAATTTTTAGTAAGTTCTACTGACAAGTATGGTATAGGAGATAAAGACATTTTAAACCAGTGGGAAAGAAACACAAAGATAAAATTTGAAGACCCTCTATCAGCAAATATTGAGGTTTAAATAAAAGCACACAATGCTTCTGCCTTTAGTTGTTTATTGCAATATCCAGGTTTTATTGGTTATTGCTAGGAATATTGTTTTTTTCCCTAAGAATCTCTGTTAAATACTTATTATTTAATTTGTTACTGGGAAAGACATTTTGTACTTTCCTGGTATAGTAACTTATCTTTATGTTATTTTCTTCTACATCTGTGTTAAAAAAAATTCTGCATTGATAGATGGGGTGTTTTTAGATTGTTCATATATTTTTGAGATAAGAAAAATGGTAGTATGTGAACTAAAGCAGGACAATCTGCAAACTCTTTAATCCTTTTAATGTTATCATTAAAAACATACAAATCTGTAAGTCAAAATTTGCCATATTTGATAATTTGGCAGTCTAAACAATGAAATGATAGGCTGATTGATATAGTAATTCCTTGTCTTTTTTTTTAGCAGTTCCAATTATAATTGCCCATGTAGCATTTTGCTTCTCATCCTTCCATCTGTCCTGCCTTCTATGCTTTGTGTATACTTTCCTCCCTCTTTCTTTTACCATCCATTTTTCCTTTTGCTTTACCTCATTTTGTCTATTTAAATTTCAATATAATATGAAATTTCTCACAGTAATCTTCCACATTTCATAATTTACTTATGTTAAATATATTTTGAAAAAATATAAGGAAAGTTTGAAGCAATAATACAATGAGTAGGACATTTGTCTTTCACTTGGCTCACTTGGAACCCATCCCCACTATTCTAGATGATCCTCAAATATCACCAGGAGTAATTCATGAATGCAGACCCAGAAGTAAGCTCTAAGAATTACCAGGTACAGCCCTCAAACTAACAAACAACAACAAACCTCCCAAACATGAGGAAAATCATGTAACCTCCACTGTCAAAATTGTTAAGGATTAAAACTATTGCAGTAAGGAGACATTTATTTAGTCTCTGTAAAGTCTTTCTAATGTAGTATACCATCTAGTGAAAAACAGCTTTCCAGGGCCCGGAGAGATAGCACAGCAGCGTTTGCCTTGCAAGCAGCCAATCCAGGACCAAAGGTGGTTGGTTCGAATCCCAGTGTCCCATATGGTCCCCCGTGCCTGCCAGGAGCTATTTCTGAGCAGACAGCCAGGAGTAACCCCTGAGCACCGCCGGGTGTGACTCAAAAACCAAACCAAAAAAAAAAACCAGCTTTCCAATGTCAGAGGAAAACTTGACTATTGGAAAAGTATAATATTGATTTAGAATAATTACTATGGTTATTAATATTTTAGAAAATATTTGCATTAATTTTCAAATAAATGAATCTAAAATATATCTTATTATGTTTTAGTTTTGTATTTATATAAAGTAAAATTTGCTTTGAACATCTCTATCACATTCTAAGTTCATAAATTGAAATATTTGGTTCATTTGGTATTCCCAAATAAAATATTTTTTTTTCTGATGGTTAAATTTAAATGCCAGGTTTTAAAATGGTATGAAAGAAAAAGCAGTAAAAAAGATATCTTTGAAATTCATAATGAGTCGAATATCATTTTAAAGGGAGCAGGGAGACAGTAGAGCCAAAAATTCTTGCATGTATGTAACTAATCTGGATTCAGTTTCCAACACTACCTATGTTTTCCTACATCTTCTCAAGAATTATCCTGAGTGTGGGAATAAACCATGAGCACAGTCAGGTGTGGCCCTCAAACAATACACAAATAAATAAACACAATGGCACATTGCCATCAGAAATCAGTGAGGCAATGTCATTTTTGCAAATATTACAAATCAATGGATATTACTTTTTAAGTTATATTTATAATTCATAAAGTGAATGAATTAAAATGCAATGGTTAAGAAATTGGTTTCCGTTATGATGGAATTAGCATTATAATACAAGTCCATCTGTCTTATCTTTTGCAAATCACTGAAATCTTTAATGCATTCATTTTAAAACTTGAATTATTAAAAGTATACCAAAATTTTCCAGAGGTATGGAATGTATAATTTAGGAATGTCATTTTTCAGAAACTCAAATGTTAGTTAGGTAGCAAAATATTACAGCTTTTCCATAGGCTCTCTCCTTTCCCACCTCTTCTTTTACAATATTGATCCTTTTAGGGGTGAGTGAAAGGGTGGGATAGTCATTGATGTTCAGGGTTTACTCCTGGTTCCACACACAGGGATCACTCATGGTGAAGTTAAAGTAACCTTATTCAGGAGATGGTTCAGCTATGTGTAAGCAAACACCCTACCCACTGTACTATCCCTCCAGCCTCACAAATATGGGTCATATATCTGACAAGTGAGGAGAAGTTGTGAAAACAACTTCTTTGAAAACAAATTTAGAATCCTGAGTTCTAGACTCAGAAATTCTGAGGATTTCCATTAAAACTCTCAATGGAAATTTCCTAGTCATTTTTTAAAATCAATTGGGGGTGTGGGTCTGTGGTTCTAGATATTCAAAGTAGATATGGAAGCCATACAAGAAGCCTCTTTCCTTATCCTTAGTAGTTTTAGACTTAATAGTTCTTAATGATACCCTGTAGCAAAAGATTTTACAGCACAAAAACATAAAAATATTACAACTTAAAACTGCATGAAAATCTTAAAGCTATTTTATAAGTGTTTATATTTGTTTACAAATATTATGAGAATAGGTAGTGGAAGGAACTACTACATGAGTAGACTGACTAAATAAAATTGATTACAATACATTGTACAATTTCATAACATACTAAAAAAAAGAATAGAAGTTTAAACATTTGACAAATATTTTCTTAGTACTTTTTATCAGAATTATTGCAGGTATATTTTAGGCCTATTAAAGCACATTTAACAATGGTGCAGTTGAATGAGTAATAGACATAATTTGAGTTATGTCAGAGACACTTTTGTAATTTTATTCAATATACGATTTTCAGGGTTTTGTAAGTTGAGTCACATGTTGCTGATGACTATGAGATCTCTTCTAAAGACAGAAATTTTCTGTCAAATTGTTATTTGATTTTTGAATGATCATCCTACATCATGCTTGAATCAGTCACTCATACTTGAAAATATTTTTCTCCATTAAAGAAGAAAATTAGAAATTATTTTGCCTTTTCTCCTTTTAATACCCATAATTTTCTCATTTCAGAAATATCTCAGTAAAAATAGAATAGTTTCATCTACTTACGGGGAATTTATATTTTTAAGGCATGTAAAGCTTGTTTAATGTTGATTTGCAGGGATCAAAAGGCACACTCACAAGGAAAATGTTCAGTTTGATTAGACTATACCATTTTCCAGAAGTGGCTGTAATTTATAAGATTATCAACAAGGTTTTTAGTTCCAGTGTTTACTGACTTAATACACTGTTAAAAATTTTGTTGTGCTCAGTGGTGCTTAGTGATCACCACTGGGTCTGTGCTCTGGAACCATTTCAGAGGATAATTTGGGAATCATATGTGACACCAGGGATAAATCCAGGGTTAAACGATTTTCTCTTTAACTATTCTGGTCTTTATATAATAGAATGTTGTTGATTAGCTTATTTTTTCCCTAAGTATTTCCTAGATATTTCCTAGATATCAGTGATATCAAACAATATTTGAAATGACTTTAAGAAATACTTAATCATTCAGACAGCCATTAGATTTAGGACACTATTTGCTCTTATTAATATACATGCATTATTTTTTCAATTCTGAGGCCTGCCTTTTCCTTGATCTTAAGTAAATTTTAAAAAAGATTTCTGTATCTCAATAAATCATAGTTTAAGAATTTTTCTTTAGTGTCAGTTTATTTTTGTGATAAAGAACTATTCTTTTTCACACTTAACTTTAATTCAACTTAAAGTTCTTGGGTTTTTATTTTTAGTGTTCGAGCCTAAAATCGGTGCCACACTTGATAATGTATTATTCTGTTAAGCTAAACTAATATTTTTCTGAATTGTATACAAGCATTTATTTAATTTAGGTGACTAGCCAATATCCATGAGCCAGATGGTTCTTTTCTATAAAAACAATGTTTTTATTAGGATTATAAATCTTATATTTACAAATACTAGGATTTTCTATAGATAAGTAGGTACACTACACAATATGTTGTATATGAATGTTGAACATATTATATGAATTAAGGGTAAGTTGAAATGTGCCATCAACATCAAACACTAATCAGATTTCAAAGATTTCTATGATACTAACATTAAGATTCAATAAATAATTCTATACTAGTTAAAAGTTTAAATGATAATATTTTTAAATGATAATATTGTAAACATATTAGGTTCAATTAATTATTATTTATGTTAAACAAAATAATTTTTCACCTCCTTCCACAAATGATGTGCTTTTCTACATTATTTTATTACATTTCCATTTATATTTAAATTCCAGATTATTTAGTGTTGAATAAAATAGGACTATATTCCCATGGACATAATCAATCATTAAACATTGCTTATGAATAATCAATAATTTTCCTGTTTTGTGAAATTTTAACACTAATTAATATATCACATATATATTGATGCTTTCGAATTTTAACTTTTCTACATTTCTTTTTTTGCCTGTCCTTAAAGTAACAACCATATTAATTGTACTAATTTTGCAGACTAACTTATTTTCTTTTTTATTAATATCTTTATTTAAACACCTTGATTGCAAATATGATTGTAGTTGTGTTTCAGTCATGTAAAAAACACCTCCCTTCGCAGGTGCAACATTCCCACAACCAATGTCCCAAATTTCCCTCCTCCCCACCCTACTCTCTCCTCTACTTTAGACATGCTTTCCACTTCCCTCATTCATTCACATTGTTATGATAGTTCTCAGTGTAGTTATTTCTCTAACTGCACTCGCCACTCTTGGTGGTGAGCTTCATGTTGTGAGCTAGACCTTCCAGCCCTCCTCTCTTTGTCTCTGAGGATTATTGCAAATGTCTTTTATTTTTCTTAAAAACCTATAGATGAGGGAGACTATTCTGCTTCTTTCTCTCTCCCTCTGACTTACTTCACTCAGCATAATAGATTCCATGTACATCCATGTATAGGAAAATTTCATGACTTCATCTCTCCTGATGGCTGCATAATATTCCATTGTGTATATGTACCACATTTCTTTAGCCATTCATCTGTTGAACAGCATCTTGGTTGTTTCCAGAGTCTGGCTATTGTAAATAGTGTAGCCTTGAATTTGGTGTGAGGACGGTATTTTTGTATTGTATTTTTGTGTTTCTAGGGTATCTCCCTAGGAGTGGTATAGCTGGATTGTATGAGAACTCAATTTCCAGGTTTGAAGGAATCTCCATATTGCCTTATATAAACAGAATTGCTTTGTATAGACAGAATTCCCACCTGCAGTGAATAGGAGTTCTTTTTCTCAACATCCCCTCCAGCACTGCTTGTTCTCATTCTTTGTGATGTGTGCCAATCTCTGTGGCATGAGATGGTAGTTCATAGTTGCTTTGATTTGCATCTCCCTGATGGTTAGTGATGTGGAACATTTTTTCATGTGTTTTTTTGGCCATTTGTATTTCTTCTTTATCAAAGTGTCTGTTCATTTCTTCTCCCATTTTTTTGATGGGATTAGATTTTTTTCTTGTAATGTTCTGTCAGTGCCTTGTATATTTTGGATACTAGCCTCTCATCTGATGGGTATTGGTTTTCTCTCACTCATTGGGTGGTTCTTGTATCCTGGGCACTATTTCCTTTTGAGGTGCAGAAGCTTCTCAGCTTAATCTATTTCCATCTATTTATCTCTGCTTCCACTTGTTTGGAGAGTGCTGTTTCCTCCTTAAAGATGCCTTGAGTCTCAATCTCATGGAGCGTTTTACCTACATGTTGTTCTATATACCTTATGGTTTAAGGTCTGATATCAAGATCTTTAATTCATTTGGATTTTACCTTCATACATGGTGTAGGCTGGGTGACTGAGTTTGCTTTCTTGCAAGTGGCTAACCAGTTGTGCCAACACCACTTGTTGAAGAGGCTTTCCTTGTTCCATTTAGAATTTCTTGCTCCTTTATCAAAAATTAGGTGATTGTATGCTTGGGGAACATTCTCTGAGTACTTATTTTCTAATGCCAAAGTTTCTTTTACTGTTTTCTTCTATTTCAGAATTTTGTGACTAGCCCTAAATTTTTATAAGTTTACATAAAATTTAGAATAATCCATTCAAGTCTATAAAAAAGAACTGTTAGGATTTGCATTGAAACTGTATTTAAATTAGATATCCATTTGAGGAAAAAATGGTATTTAAAGGATTGAAATTTCCAAGCAAGAAATATTTTTATCAAAGAATTTATTTATTTTTTTACTTTGGTTTTTGGACCACACCCAGTAATGCTCAGGGGTTACTCATGGCTATGTGCTCAGAAATTGCTCCTTTCTTGGAGGACCATATGGATGCCTGGATTGAACGTGATCTGTTCTAGGTCAGCTATATGCAAGGCAAATGTCCTACTGCTGTGCCACTGCTCCAGCCCCAGTAATTTATTTTTTTGTTCTTACAATTTCTTATATTTCCCCATTATTGTAACAAATAGACACCTAAAGACATTTTACATTTTAATGATATGTATTATTATATTTTGCTTTTAAAATGCATTTTAATTATTGAAAAAATCACACTTTTTCTGTTTTTTTTTTTTGAGTCACAACAGCAATATTCAAAGTATATTAATTGTTTTCTGCTCAGTGATCACTCCTCGGAGTGCTTAGTGGACAGGTATTAAACTGGGGTTGGTTTAATGCAAAGCAGGCACCTTTGTCCCTATACTAACTCTCTGTTCTCTATAAAAGATAATTTAATGTCTGTAGAACAATTAGTGATATTTTAATGATTCTTTCCAGTTGTTTCATTTCTTTGATATTTTTTATTCTTTGGTTATCTAGGTTCTCATTAATATTTTAGACTCCCCAGAAATTCAGCTTCTTATTTACCTAGTTACTGATACTGCATGTTCTACATTTTTTAATTTGATTATATTTGTAACTTATTTCCTTCTGTTTTCTTTGTGTATCATTATGTAATATTGCCAAGTAATGTAAAGCAATATTTAGCTCATTTATATCCATGTATTTAGGAGTGCTGACACACTGCAACCATTCTTTTTCTAATTGTAGTCATTCAGTTCAAAGTATGTTTATATTTGTATCAACTTACTTTCTGATCCATATATTAATGAGTAAGTCTATTATGAAAATTTCTAAATTATATGAAATGTTCTAATAATTATTTTTATTTATAATTTTTTACATTGATTTAAATTTTTCGCCAACTTGTCAGGGAATATACATGGTATTTTTAGGGACGTTCTGGAGGTTTCAGGAAGTGCACACCAAGATGTTCTTATGGGATACTTCTGGCTCTGTGCATGACATCACTTCCACCAGTACTCAAAGTGCCATGCAGTACCAGGTAACAAACCTAGGCCTTCTATGAATAAAGCATGAACTAATGCAACTGAACAATCTCTCCTATATAGAATATAATTAAAATAAATAACTGTTAATATTAAATAATGATAAACTAGATATATAATTTAAAGGCTTATTTAGTTCAGTGTTAGTAATATTTAGTAATTATTTAGTTCAGGATAAATTTTTGATAAATTTGAGCTGGTTAGGAAATCCATAGCTTTTTTTTTTTTTTTTTTTTTTTTTTTGGTTTTTGGTTTTTGGGCCACACCCGGTAACGCTCAGGGGTTACTCCTGGCTATGTGCTCAGAAGTTGCTCCTGGCTTGGGGGACCATATGGGACACCGGGGGATCGAACCGCGGTCCGTCCAAGGCTAGCGCAGGCAAGGCAGGCACCTTACCTTTAGCGCCACCACCCGGCCCCAATCCATAGCTTTTTTATGGTCTTAAGTCAATATTCAGTTTTAATTTCATAAGAACTAATACCCTTAAATAAATACTTTTATAGTAAAATTTTAATTACCCTTTATTCGGGGTTTAATATTTTCAAACTAGATAATTTATTTATTGGGCCAATTTTCATTAAACACTTACTATGTGTCATTCAATTATTTAAATCAAAATACTTGGTCAGGAGAGGCAGTATTATTTAAACAAAATTAGGACTCACAGATACTTTTACTTTAGAAAAAAGTTTGGGGGCTGGCGAGGTGGCGCTAGAGGTAAGGTGTTTGCCTTGCGAGCGCTAGCCAAGGAAGGATCACAGTTTGATCCCCAGGCATCCCATATGGTATCCCCAAGCCAGGGGCAATTTCTGAGCTTGTAGCCAGGAGTAACCCCTGAGCATCAAACGGGTGTGGCCCAAAAAAACAAAAAAAAAAAAAACAAAGTTTGACAGACTCTTGTATTTTTTCAGTCTATTCAGAATATCATTACTTTGTAACTATTCTAAAATTTTCTTAAAGGGAAATTATATTGTATCATGTGAATTTCTATTAATAAACTTATATTTTGCAATCATAATTTTTTCCAGTATGTGAAGAGGACTTAACTATGTGCGGAAGTAATTACTCTTTTGTATAGTATATAATTAGGACTTTAAAAAAATGTTGCCAAAAATAGTATGGTTATTACTTTTAGAGGTAATTTTGCATGTATTTGCATTTGCATCAGTTAAGCTAAAATTAAAATTTTTATAAGACAATTAAATAATTCTTTTTTTATTTCCCATAAGAGTTGTACCAAGAATACCACATGTTACATATATCAGCAAACTTTTCCCTCTTATCTCAACAATGAGGTAGTCTCTCATAATAAATAGCAATACATATCAATATATCAGAGAATAACAGTAAATAGTTTAAATACATATAGGCTAACATTCATTTTAATTTAAAAAGTGATGCTATTATATTATATATAATATAGAGTAAAGAGAATAATTCATGACTTAGCATATATTATGTCATTCGCCATTAATCCAAAGTAAATAAGTAACAATATACGTTGAATTTTTTTAAATGGAAACTAACAGTAAAGAGATTAGGAACTGACTAAGAAAAACACTTATGACCCAATCTTTGAGGAACCTTGCCTTACATTTACCCTAGGAGCAATATTATAGTGTTTACTGAGTAATGTTCAAAAAAATGTTTTAAATGGAACAACCATGAATAATAAGAAATAATTGTAACTATTAGGAGAAAGAAATAAACACTGATACGGGAAATATTCCTGCCATCTGAAAAACTATATATGAAAATATTAAACAGTACCCAATTTTAAATTAGTTTTTCTCATTGGAATCAAACAAAGCCAGTGGTTTAGAGATAGGGATAAAATGAAAAAAAAGGATTTGTCTCTAGGGGAGTCAGAGGAAGAGAAAATAGAAACTAAAGAATCTAGATCTTAAAATAACTTTGGAAAGTAGTACAAAGTTTTCCATTTCAACAAAGTTCACAAGATAGTTTTAAAAGGACATTCTGTTTCCACAAAGTTATCATTATCTCAGCCTGGGTGGTTTAAGATAGTGAAGTTAGAAATATTTTCTTATAAATAAGAATGCACTTATTCTATATTTTGCTGTAATTGTTGTTTGGAACCATTCTGATAGTGTATTTGTGTCAAGGAAACCACGTGAGACCTAAGATCTAGCCTAGCATCACACACACACACCTGAACAATGGATACCATCTATGGAAACAACCACAATTGTCTATAACATTACCAGAATCCAAGCCTCTACCAGGGAGGACCTACCACTACTTTGGCATTGACTTACTCCAAAGAGTGCTCCCAACACCCAGACGACTCAGCAACAGCCTGCATGTAGGTCAGATCGCTCCGCATTGAATGATATGCTGAAACTAGAGGATGCTCCACATCAGCCTGACATTGATGATAGAAATGCACAGAATCCAGAGTCTTTAAATAAAAGAATCTGATACCAACAATAGCTAAAGTGTGAAAAAGTTTCACCGGGACCACGGAGAATGACTCGAGTTGGACGGACTGGTATGCCTGGAACCCAGAGTCGTTCTTATGCCAATAAACTTCTGTGGTGAGGCCTTTTTGTAATCAGGTCAAGGATTTTTTTTCCATTTTCCCCATTTTTCTGGACCTGTGCAAACAACGGTGATTGCCACTATCACACCTTATTATATTTTTTTACTCTTATTCTTTAAGGGAAAAAAAAATACAACGTACTGAACTTAAAAACAAATAACTGTAGTAGAATGCCTGTCTCGAATACAGGCAGGGAATGGGAAGGGGGGGGGTAATGTTACACTGGTGAAGGAGGGGTGTTTTGGTTATGACTGTAACTCAACTATGTTACTTAAATAAAAAATATATTAAAGAATATCTAGCCCAGGTTTCCAGCATGTAAACCTTATAACCTAGTACACAGGGCCACGTCCATGATCGCCTACTTAATATTTTTCTAAATGGTTAGTTTATTGTTTTGGTGATATCACAAATAGCAACTCTACCATGTCTGAAACTCAATGCATTAAAACCATTGGCATAATATTTTGAGCCTACTAGTTCCCTACAAACATCCTAGATTTTAAGATAGTAATGAATATAAAAATAATAATATACATTTAAGATTCAGAGAAGGAACCAGATATAAGGGATAATTATTAATTATTTTAAAGTGAAAATATCATCAATCCCATTTAGCAATTTATCAGCAAGGATTATAGTTAAAAAGTGTGATGATAAATTATTTCTTATGATTTATTTTCTTATGAATATTTGATGAGAAATTTCCACTGAACTTGTGTCTGCTTATATAAATGCTTATATAAAATATAAACAGATTATTCAAATGTGTGTGTCAGGAGTAGGCTTTGAGTACTTCCAGGTGTTGCCTGAAAATAAAAACAAACAAAATTTTAGCCATATTTTTAAATGAATAAAATTGTAGAAAGAATCATTGATTGTTGAATAGCAGACTTTGTTGTCTGCCCAACTTTATTCATTTAAAGCCATAAATAGCTTGTCAATTCATTATATCTGACTTTAAAATAACTCCCTTTAAAACTCTAGTTATGAATAGCAGAGCAACAGCACAACAGGGGGTCATGTAGCTTGCATGCAACCAAACCAGTTTGATCCAATCACCACAGATGGTTCCCCTGAACCATGCCAGGAGTGATCCTTGAGCACAGAGACAAAAAATAGGCCCTAAGCACCACTGAATATATCCCAAAATTAAAATAAAAAATTTTTAAAAATCTAGTTACGAAGAAATTAACAGTTATTTCAACATATCAACTTGTGTTTCAAAGGCACCAAAGTGTTTGGTAAGAAATTAATCTAGGAGAGAGCCAGAAGAGGAAATGATTCATAAACTGAGAAGAAGTAAGATTTTGTATTTTGGAAACGTAGTGACATAAATGTGCTCTTACTGTAGAGAAAAGATGGATGAACACTAGTTCAAAGGACAAACCTAGCCAACAGCCCGTACTTGTAAATAGAGCTATTGGAAAACATTATTGTGTATTAAGTTGTACATTACATTTACTGCTTGTTTTTGCACAACAGAAAAGTTGAATAGTTATTGAAAAGTTTGTAGAGCCCACAAAACCTAAAGTATTTGCTCTCTATACCCCTATAAAAAGTCAGTCAATAGCTCTTTTAGATTAATATATACTGTCTACAGCTAGAAATAAGATTGTGTTTTCTGATTTGCCATTTCTTTGCATCTGTTTTCAATATTTTCTTAATATTGAGTAAAACTCGTAATAAAAATATTAAATTTGATTTCCAGTGAATGACTTCCTTATTTTTTTACTAAATATGTATTAGATTACTGTACTTTCTGGTTTTACTTTTTAACATCTATCCCATTATAAACAGTATTGTTTTATTAAAACAAATATTTCTGATACTGACTAGAAAATTTGATTGATAAAACAGAATACTGTACAATGTACATTACATATAATATAATTATATAATTTATAATTTAAGTTTCATTTTTCTGTTTTAATTCTCTACAGTAAAACTAGAGCTGATACTTAAAAATGAAATATAATATTATTAATGCTTCACTTTGATCTAAGCTTGTTATCCAACTTACAATTACACTTTCTGGAGCATCAGTTTCTTATCTCTTATGTAGCATGTTATTTTGTGGGGGCTGCCTGGTGATGCTGAGGGGTTACTCCTGGCTATGCATTCAGAAATCGCTCCTGGCTTGGAGGACCATATGGGACACCAGGGGATACAACTGCAGTCTGTCCTAGGTCAGCAAGTCAAATGCCCTACTGCTGTGCCACCACTCGAACCCCTGTAGTATGCTATTTTTAAACAATAACATTTAATCTTATTTAAACAATATTTAAAAATACATTTTTATTTTTTCATAAGCATTATTTTTGATCCCTTAAATAATTATCTTATTAAATATATGACTGATGCACATTATATTATATTGTGTTAATATCAGAAAAACAATAGTCTTCCTTGGAAGAAATCAAATTTTTGAGATTTTAGACTACCCATTTAAAATAGATATAAAACTACAGCTAACTTTTTTTGTTGTTGTTTTTTCAGGCCACACCCATTTGATGCTCAGGGGTTACTCCTGGCTAAGCGCTCAGAAATTGCCCCTGGCTTGGGGGACAATATGGGACACCAGGGGATCGAACTGCGGTCCTTCCTTGGCTAGCGCTTGCAAGGCAGACACCTTACCTCTAGCGCCACCTCGTTGGCCCCTACAGCTAAATATTTAACTACAACTAAATACCTAACTAAAATATAGACTTCATACTATGGATTAACTAAGCATGAGCCGAATGATAACTTTTGCTTATTGAAGATATGAATTCAATATAAAATATAGTGATCAATAAATATAATTTTACATTTGACTGCATAATATGGTATTGATAAAGTGGTGCTAATATTATGTTTATATATATGTATATATATATAATTTCCCCACGTTTTAAAATGGTCCTTCTAGGTAATTAGACACTGGATCTCTGAATTCTCAAGAGTAGCTTCTAGGCACATACTTATGGAATTTAGTAATATCTAACCAATTTTCCTGCTGTTTTCATTCTCCCCTGACTCTTTCTGTTAGTTTAACTTTTGTTAGAGGTTAGATTTATAGAAGGATTCACCTGAGTGCGTAGCTGTTAAAAACTCAGTAATAATCTCTGCATCACTTTTGCCTGCTTAAAAAAAAAACCTGTAGCTCATATTTTATTGCCTAAAAAGCGATCATCTATCAAAATTTAAGGAAAAGTGAGCAATGTAAAAGAAAACAAAATCAATTTTGGTCCTGTGAAACTTTAAGACATGACTTCATTCCAATATTCTTGATTTGAGCTTACCTATGAAAGCTCCTGAGAGAGGAGATTTAGCAATAAATAACTACTATTTACCTGTGAGTGAAGGTAAAATAAAGATAAGTAATAAAGAGTTTTAAGTGATTACAGAGTATATTTATTAGAAGATAAAATTTTCATATTAAGATCCCAATATAGTCACTCTCCAATGATTCACAATTATATCTTTAGGGAAAGTTAACATTTGAGCACTTATCAGAGAACCAAATATCCCAAAATTTTATGTTATTATTCTCCCTCTCCCAGAGGGAATAAAGTTCAGTGAAGTAAGCAAAAGTGAAGAAAAATTATATCATTGACAAGGCACTTCATATCAATGTAAAAGGTGGAACAATAAAAACAAGATTATGTTTATTGAATGTGAAAATGAATTTACTTGATTTAGACTAATGCATTAAGAAGCCAAAATTATATCATTTTTACTTGGATAAACTGGACTGAAAAAAGAGAAATCTAAATTTGAATTTTTGATACTAATTGGTGAGAAAGTTATTAAAACTGTTTATATTTAGTCTATATATTTTAGATTTTTCAATAATATGATAATTATGAAATAGAAATTATCGAATAGATTTTTCTCAAATCCTAGATATTTCTAGCTTCAAATTATTTCTGCTAGTCGTCAGCAAGTATTTTGTCAGAAGCAAACCTCTTGTTTTTTTTGTTGTTGTTTTTAATCTTATTGAATTTGAAACAGACTTGTGTCTTATTATAATTGAATTCCAGCCAGGAGCAGCTAAAGTATGGAACCAGACGGAAGTTTGCTACATGCTGGTCTGGTGGAGATTGATCCCATGGGCCAAAAGCTCCAGTTTAAAACTTGATTGTATGGTAGGGGGAAAAGAAAAGGAAAGGAAAAGGGAAGAAAGTTGTGAAAATTGGCAATAAAGATTGCTACAAATCATAATTGCTTTTAAAAGGCCACAGTTGTTTTGCTGACATCATTGCTTTACAGCACATAAAGTTTCTTTGGTTTGTGCTTAAAATATTTTAAATCTTATATTAGGGCTTTTAAAACTTAACAGAGTATTTCTATGCTTAAAGTACCATAAATATTTTACTGCAAACTCTTTTTGATAATTGTGAAAAATAGTGTGATCCAAATACAATATTGTTATTGAATTTCATTGTAACAGATCTAACTAATACTTTTAATGTTCTTTAAATGGCCATATTAGAAGAAAGGGAAATAGAAAGGGAAAAGAAGAGACTGTACAAGGAAGCTATTATGATATTTCTATAATGTATTGCTGAAATGCTTGCATTTCTTATACAAAACAGTTGCTCAAAATTGTCTTCTTGATAAATTCATTATCATTTTTATATAAATCAAGCAACAATTAGCAATATTTTCATATATTGTTAGCTATAATAATACTAGAAAAATTAGAATAAGTATAAATCACCTTTCAGTATCTTCCTAGTTGAAAAATACATTTATTATAAAGATAAATTATATTTCCCAATAATTTAAATAAATTTAACAAATTAAGGATAATTAAACACTATTTAGATTCTTAATATCTAATAAACAAAGTACAACAACAATAAAAGATTCCCAGATCTATTTTGGGGGGTCTGGAGTGATAGGACAGTAGTAGGGCACTTGCCTTGCACACGGCCTACCCAGGACAAACCCAGGTGCGATCTCACACGTTATATATAGTCTAGAACCTGCCAGGAGTGATTTCTGAGCAGAGTGCCAGAAGTGACCCCTGAGTGCTGCAGTATGTGGCCCAAAAAATAAAGATTTCCTATATTCTTAATATCTAAAAAAAATGTACTTTACTTTAAAATAAAGCATTTAGAAAAATAAAATATTTAAGTATGTAAATCGACTTAAACATTATTTAAAACAGCACTGAAAGAAGTTTTAAAAAATTTGAAAATATATTGTCCATAACTTCTAGCAGTTGCATTTCTAGGTATATTTCCAGAAGACATAAAATCATTATCTCAGGAGATAGCTGTACTCTAATGTACATTGATAGCATTATTTTTCATAATTTTTAAGTTGTAGGAGAAAATACTAAAGATTGGTCTAGGAATAGAATTCATTTGACAAAAGAAAAGGGAGAAGGAAAGGGAAAGAAAAAGTGTTAGGAAAGAAAGGAAACAAAAGCTTACATTATGAAACTGAGAATATTAAATCAAAGTGCTAGAGAACAAGCTTGCTGTGTGGGCCCTGGATTCATTTTTTGGGACCATATGTTTCCTCATTTAGGGTAAAAAGTGACCCTGAGCATTAAATACTGAGTAGCTGTAGGCTCAAAACAAAGTAAACCAAGCCCTGCAGCATTATTCAGGAAAGCCAAGATATGGGAACATATTAAGAATCTATCAAACAAAATAGTAAATCAAGAAAACATATATACATGCAAAAAAAAATATCCTGGTTTTAAAATTAAGAAAACCCTGCCATTGGCAACTCAGGGGACTTTAAGCTCAATGAAATAAGTCAGAAGGAAAGATAAATAAGGCACTTACATGTGAAATATTTTAACTAATAAAATGAAATTTGTAAACATGAAAAACAGAAAAGTGGTTATCTGGGACTCAGTAGCAGGGATAAAGAGACACTCTGGTGAAAGGCATCAACAAATATTCAGTTATAAGATAAATAAAAGCGTTAGTACTTGGGGTTATGGTTGCATATTCTTTCTTGATATACTTTGATATACTTTCTCATCGCTTCATTGTACTAAACTCTTTGAATGATTTGTAAATTTACTTGTTAATTATACCTCAAAAATGCTGAAAGATACCTATATTCATAAATTATCCACTGCTAACAAAGTGTATAAAAGGAAGCAAACGACTCCAAAAGATCAAAGAAACAGAAGTTGCCTCTCACATAAAAGTCACTTGGGGTGGACATCAGAAGGGCATGATAATTGTCAAGTGTTAGTTAAATTTTCAATATTTATTGACTTATGAAACCAAAGTCCCATAAAATAGATTGCTAACCTGTTACTTCACATAGTTCCAAGTTCATTCTCTCCAGTCAGCATTTAACTGAATGGAAGATAGAGGCATTAATGCATCATTAAATGCAAACATGATCAGGATAAACTTGAGAGACAAATTGGCCAAATTGAGTCTTTTCTCTCCCATCTTGTTAGATGATGCATAAGAATAATTTAAACTTTTTATGTCTCAGGAGAAGGATAAGAAAAAGAATATTATTAATGTGAGGATTCAGAGATTTAAAATTTGTAAAAATGACTCAGAAAAGCCTGATATAGTAAACAGCAATTGCCAGCGTTTCTTACACGTGGAGATTTAATATATTTTTGTATTATTCTTTACATCTGCTTATATAGATGTATTCATTTTTGATAGCAGCAATCATTTACAATATACAATGCATTGGCATTAATTTTACTCACAATGTTATGCAAATACTAACTTCTATAAATTCAAGATAATTTTTATCATCCCAAACAGAAAGTTGTTAAACATCAAACAGTAATTGCGGAGTGAGTGAGAAATGGCTGCAGGTGGGGGTTTCCAGGCAGAGTGCTGACTGCTCTACCTGCAGAATCTCCACCGGGCTGTGCTTCTTCTGAGGAACTGAGCACCGGAAGGGAGCCCTGTCCTACCCTTCTCTGTCTTTCCTGAACTCTGGAAGCTCTCCTCAGAGCCCTGGGAAGCGAACCCCAAAGAAACTACATTCGAGAGCTACCCAGCGAGCCAGTGAGTGAGTGAGAAATGGCTGCAGGTGGGGGTTTCCAGGCAGAGTGCTGACTGCTCTACCTGCAGAATCTCCACCGGGCTGTGCTTCTTCTGAGGAACTGAGCACCGGAAGGGAGCCCTGTCCTACCCTTCTCTGTCTTTCCTGAACTCTGGAAGCTCTCCTCAGAGCCCTGGTAAGCTAACTCCAAAGAAACTACATTCGGGAAGAGATAACAATGCTATCTGGGCAAAAGCCGGCTCCCTGTGTGTGACACCAGGCGGGGAAAATCCGCGAAAGTACACCGGCCCAGTGGGGGCTCAACTGTGAAAGACTGTGAGTGTGACCTGTCTATGTCTGTCTACTGTCCTCTTGCGTGAAACTCTTGCGAGTGGGGCAAAAAGAGGCTCAGAGGAGCACGGCCGCTCCGCTTCGCTACGCGGCCATGCACTCTTTCTAAGGAAAGAACTCCATTGCAACAAGAAAGAAAATCACACTAAGAACGGCGCTATATCACAGAAGCAAACATTCTCTCTGGACTGTCTTCTCTGTTGCATGCTCGGGCCTAAGATTTGACCCAGTGTGAGGCTTCATCCACGGAGGACTCCCCTCCCTTAGAGGCAAGTCAGCCCATCCAGAAAGGGAGGAGCCAGAGGAGTGTGCTGCCTACATCATATAGACAATGAATACCACACAACACGTAGAAAAACCCACAATACAAGTGTGACAATGGGGAAACAACGCAGGCCAGCATCAGATATAGAGAATGAAGATGACAATTCTGAGGACCAGATAATGACTGAACTAATCAACCTCTCAGATAAGGACTTTAGACTAGCAATATGGAAGGTGCTCAACACACTCCAAGAAACCATGGATCGAGTTGAACAGAACACTAATAAGAACCAAGAAAATATGAAGGCAGAAATGACAAAACTCCAAACTGAAATAACATGTCAACTAACAGGACTGAAAAAGTCAGTAAACGAAGTGAATGACAAAATGGATAAGCTCTGGGACAGGGTATCAGAAGCTGAGAATAGACTTGGTGCTGTGGAAGATGAGATACATAACAATTCCATACAGCAGGAGAGATTGGACAAAAAACTTAAAGCAAATGAGCAGACAATGGAAAAATTAGTCAAAGAATGGGAACAGACGAAAATAGAAGTCTATGATAAGATCAACAGAAACAACTTAAGAATCATTGGAGTCCCAGAGACCCAGGAAGAAAATTTCCAGGAAGAATCAATGGTCAAGAACATCATTAAAGAGAAACTTCCAGAGCTAAAGAATATATGTGATCAAATCCTGCATGCCCGAAGAGTACCAACCAAAAGAGACCCCAGAAAAAACCACCCCAAGACACATCCTAGTCACAATGACAAATCCCACAGATAGAGACAGAATTCTGAAAACAGCAAGATCAAAAGAAGAAATCATGTTCAAGCAAGCTTCCCTGAGATTTACAGCAGACCTGTCACCAGAAACACTCAATGCCAGAAAGCAGTGGTGGGATATTGTGACAAGACTGAATGAAATGAATGCTTCACCCAGAATACTATACCCAGCAAAACTCACTTTCCGGTTTGATGGAAGAATACATGGTTTCACAGACAAAAAACAGCTCAGAAACTTCACAGACACAAAACCAGTCTTAAGAGAAAAACTGAAAGACCTAATCTAAGACAAGACTACCCAAAAGACACACCAAATTTTGAAATAAAGATGGCGTTAAATCCCAGGACAATTCTTTCTCTCAACGTCAATGGACTAAATGCACCAGTTAAGAGACACAGAGTGGCTAAATGGATCAAAAAAACTCAATCCAACCTTCTGCTGCCTACAAGAAACGCACCTGAATAGTCAGAACAAACATAGACTCAAAATAAAAGGCTGGAGAAAAATTATCCAAGCAAACAACACCCATAAAAAAGCTGGAGTGGCCATACTAATATCAGATAATGCAAACTTTATACTCAGGAAGGTTGTAAGGGACAAAGATGGACATTTTATATTAATCAAGGGGTACGTAGAGCAGGAAGAATTCACTCTCCTAAACATATATGCACCGAATGAGGGGCCAGCAAAATATTTAATACAACTGTTGACAAATCTGAAAATAATATCAACAACAACACAATAATTGTGGGGGACCTTAACACGGCTTTGTCAACACTGGACAGGTCAACCAGACTGAAACCCAACAAGAATATACTAGACCTGAGGAGAGAAATGGAAGAAAGAGGCCTAGTGGATATATATAGGACACTCCATCCCCAGAAACCTGGATACACATTCTTCTCCAATGTACATGGGACATTCTCCAGGATAGACTACATGCTGGCACATAAAACATACCTCCATAAGATCAAGAGGATAGAAATTTTGCAGACTACCTTCGCTGACCACAAGGCTCTGAAATTATTTGTGAATTCCAAAGGGACTCAGAAGAAACACTTTAACACCTGGAAGTTAAACAGCCTCATGCTCAATAACCAGTGGGTCCGAGATGAAATCAAGGAGGAAATAAAAAGGTTCCTGGAAACAAATGACAATAAAGTCACAAACTCTCAGAACTTATGGGACACAGCAAAAGCAGTACTGAGAGGAAAATTTATAGCTTTGCAAGCACACATCAGGAAGGAAGAAGGAGCTTACCTGAGTAGCTTAATGACACTGCTAATAGAACTAGAAAATGCTCAACAAAAGGACCCAAGAATAGGAAGACAGAAGGAAATAACAAAGCTGAGAGCAGAAATCAACGAAGTGGAAACTCAAAAAACAATCAGAAAGATCAACGAAAGCAAAAGTTGGTTCTTTGAAAAAATAAACAAGATTGATAGACCACTGGCAAACCTAACAAAGAAAGAGAGAGAGAGAAACTTGATAACTCCTATCAGGAATGAAAAAGGAGAGATCACTACTGATATGACAGAGATTCAAAGGGTAATCAGAAACTACTTTGAAAAACTCTACACCACTAAAAATGAGAACCTGGAAGAAATGGATAAATTCTTGGACTCTTATAATCTTCCACGGTTGAAGGAAGAGGATGTAGCATATCTAAACACCCCCATCACCATTGATGAAATTAAAACAGTAATCAAATGTCTGCCGAAAAACAAAAGCCCAGGTCCAGATGGATTCACTAATGAATTCTATCAAACTTTCCAAGAGGAACTACTGCCAATCTTGGCAAGACTCTTTCATGAAATTGAACAAACAGAAACACTCCCAAATAGCTTTTATGAAGCCAACATCACCTTGATACCTAAACCAGACAGAGACACTACCAAAAAAGAAAATTACAGACCAATATCACTGATAAATGCAGATGCAAAGATCCTCAACAAAATCCTGGCAAATAGGATTCAATGCCTCGTTAAGAAGATCATCCACGGGGCCGGGCGGTGGCGCTGGAGGTAAGGTGCCTGCCTTACCTGCACTAGCCTAGGAGATGGACCGAGGTTCGATCCCCCGGCGTCCCATATGGTCCCCCAAGCAAGGAGCGACTTCTGAGCGCATAGCCAGGAGTAACCCCTGAGCGTTACCGGGTGTGGCCCAAAAACCAAAAAAAAAAAAAAAAAAAAAAAAAAAAGAAGATCATCCACTACGATCAAGTAGGTTTCATCCCAGGTATGCAAGGCTGGTTTAACATCCGTAAATCTATCAACATAATACACAACATCAATAACAAGAAAAATAAAAACCACATGATCATATCAATAGATGCAGAGAAAGCATTTGATAAGGTCCAACACCCATTCTTGATCAAAACTCTCAGCAAGATGGGAATGGAGGGAACCTTTCTCAATATAGTGAAGGCCATCTACCACAAGCCAGTGGCAAATATTATCCTCAATGGAGAAAAACTGAAAGCCTTCCCTCTAAATTCTGGCACAAGACAAGGCTGTCCTCTCTCACCACTCCTATTCAACATAGCACTGGAAGTACTTGCTATAGCGATTAGGCAAGAAAAGGATATCAAGGGAATCCAGATAGGAAAGGAAGAAGTCAAGCTCTCACTGTTTGCAGATGACATGATACTCTACTTAGAAAACCCTAAAGACTCTATCAAAAAGCTTCTAGAAACAATAGACTCATATAGCAAGGTGGCAGGCTACAAAATTAACACACAAAAATCAATGGCCTTTCTATATACCAATAGTAATAAGGATGAAATGGACATTAAGAAAACAACCCCATTCACAATAGTGCCACACAAAATCAAATATCTTGGAATCAACTTGACTAAATATGTGAAGGACCTATACAAAGAAAACTATAAAACTCTGCTCCAAGAAATAAGAGAGGACACATGGAAATGGAAACGCATACCCTGCTCATGGATTGGCAGGATTAACATCATCAAAATGTCAATACTCCCCAAGGCATTATACAGATTTAATGCCATCCCTCTAAAGATACCCATGACATTCTTCAAAGAAGTGGATCAGACACTTTTGAAATTCATTTGGAACAATAAACACCCTCGAATAGCTAAAGCAATCATTGGGAAAAAGAATATGGGAGGAATTACTTTTCCCAACTTTAAACTGTACTACAAAGCAACAATTATCAAAACAGCATGGTATTGGAATAAGGATAGGTCCTCAGATCAGTGGAATAGGCTTGAATACTCAGAAAATGTTCCCCAGAGATACAACCATCTAATTTTTGATAAAGGAGCAGGAAATCCTAAATGGAGCAGGGAAAGCCTCTTCAACAAGTGGTGTTGGCACAATTGGATAGCCACTTGCAAAAAATTAAACTTAGACCCCCCAGCTAACATCATGTACAAAGGTAAAATCCAAATGGATTAAAGACCTCGATATCAGCCCCAAAACCATAAGATATATAGAACAGCACATAGGCAAAACACTCCAGGACATTACAGGCATCTTCAAGGAGGAAACTGCACTCTCCAAGCAAGTGAAAGCAGAGATTAACAGATGGGAATATATTAAGCTGAGAAGCTTCTGCACCTCAAAGGAAATAGTGCCCAGGATACAAGAGCCACCCACTGAATGGGAGAAACTATTCACCCAATACCCATCAGATAAGGGGCTAATCTCCAAAATATACAAGGCACTGACAGAACTCTACAAGAAAAAAACATCTAACCCCATCAAAAAATGGGGAGAAGAAATGAACAGACACTTTGACAAAGAAGAAATACGCATGGCCAAAAGACACATGAAAAAATGTTTCCACATCACTAATCATCAGGGAGATGCAAATCAAAACAACGATGAGATACCACCTCACACCCCAGAGAATGGCACACATCACAAAGAATGAGAATAAACAGTGTTGGCGGGGATGTGGAGAGAAAGGAACTCTTATCCACTGCTGGTGGGAATGCTGTCTAGTTCAACCTTTATGGAAAGCGATATGGAGATTCCTCCAAAAACTGGAAATCGAGCTCCCATACGATCCAGCTATACCACTCCTAGGAATATACCCTAGGAACACAAAAATACAATACAAAAACCCCTTCCTTACACCTATATTCATTGCAGCTCTATTTACCATAGCAAGACTCTGGAAACAACCAAGATGCCCTTCAACAGACGAATGGCTAAAGAAACTGTGGTACATATACACAATGGAATATTATGCAGCTGTCAGGAGAGATGAAGTCATGAAATTTTCCTATACATGGATGTACACGAAATCTATTATGCTGAGTGAAATAAGTCAGAGAGAGAGAGAAAAACGCAGAATGGTCTCACTCATCTATGGGTTTTAAGAAAAAATGAAAGACACCCTTGTAATAATAATTTTCAGACACAAAAGAGAAAAGAGTTGGAAGTTCCAGCTCACCTCAGGAAGCTCACCACAAAGAGTGATGAGTTTAGTTAGAGAAATAACTACATTTTGAACTGTCCTAATATTGAGAATGTACGAGGGAAATGTAGAGCCTGTTTAGGGTACAGGCAGGGGTTGGGTGGGGAGGAGGGAGATTTGGGACTTGGGTGATGGGAATGTTGCACTGGTGATGGGTGGTGTTCCTTTTATGACTGAAACCCAAACACAATCATGTATGTAATCAAGGTGTTTAAATAAAAAAAATATATGCAAAAAAAAAATAAATCCATCTGGGCCTGGGATTTTGTTTTGGGGGAAGAAAAAAAAAAACAGTAATTGCTTATTTATCCTTTTCTCATTTTCTCATAATTGTTTTTAAATATAAGTTTTATTGTAAATATGTAGATATGCCTTTTATTATATAGTAAAGCAAATTTGAAATTAACTTTGCATTTGATTTTTATTTTAAACACTTAGGTATTTCATTTATTTATTTAGGGGAGAAGGGCTAGCCACAGAGTGTTGTTAAGGGATTACTCCTAAAATAAATTTAGGATTACTCCTAAACTCTGCTTAGGGATCAATCCTTGCGGAATTCGGGAGACCATATGAGATGCTGGGCATCAGACTAAGATGTGAGATTAGCAATCTACTAACTGTAACATCTCTATGATCCCTAAACAGGTATTTTAAGCAAGAAATAAAACAAGAATATCTATTTGGCACACAGATGTATCCTTAAATATTTAAATTTAAAGCTGCCCTGAAGATACTTTTTAAAATAGCTAAAAATAATTTATAATTGGAAATGATTAAAATCTCTGTATATTTGGAAGATTTTATAAATGACACTGAATAAATTTATTCACAATAATTTAATAGTTTAATTAAGCATGTCATTTGTATAAATTTTGACTGCAGTTTCTTTATTTCTCTCTATTTCTCTCTTTCTTCTCTCTCTTCTGAAAAGGTATATGTCTTCACAAGAAACAGAGCCTTAATTGTCAAAAATTCTGATTTTCTACTTCTGACAGAAAAATACCATCCAGTCACTACAATTCCTATGATATATCTGCTTGACAATGCCAGGGCAATTATAGCAACAGCAAAAGGTAGTCAGTCCTTTCTTAAGTCACCCAAGACCGGCATACAGTGTAAATGTTAAACAAACAAACAAAGCCTAAAATAGCATGTAAATCATTGCAAGAAATCTTCTTCCAAATATTTTATTCAGTTTCTTCAGGCAGCCCACTAAAAACTTACTCTAGCTAATGGCAATATATATTTCCAAGGGTATAAAAATGAAAGTTATATTATGTTACTGTGAACCAGAGCAATCATGTTTCCTGGATGCTTTAAGGAAATGCTACATATAAAATAACGACTGAGAAATAGTTAAGGTATAATAAGTTAACTAAACTTTTATGGAATATGGGTCCTAGTTTGGACCCACAATATGACCCACGAAAAGACAATCTTGTTTGTTCTACCAAAGTGAAGTCATAGGGATGACTAAAAGATTAAACAACAGAGTTGTCTAACTTTTACATCTTTTATTTGAATCATCTAGATTTGTTGACAGTAATTTTCAAATAAAAGTTTCTATGTATGGGGCCGGAGAGATAGCATGGAAGTAATGCATTTGCCTTGCATGCAGAAGGACGGTGGTTTGAATCCCAGCATCCCATATGGTCCCCTGAGCCTGCCAGGAGCGGTTTCTGAGCATAGAGCCAGGAGTAACCCCTAAGTGTTGCCAGGTGTGACCCCCAAAATAAAAAAAATAAAAAAACAGTTTCTATGTAGGGTCTTTTATAGTAACCAGTGGATGCCCTTCTTGTTTCTGGCATAAGCACTTATAGGTAGAGAACACGTGTTGATGTCATTTCTTTTTCCTCTTGTTCATCGAAGTTTATAGCTCAGTGTAGGATGCTGTGACTTGTGAAGCTCAGGTGTCTAGGGCTACATCAATAATCCTTGGAAAAATATGAAGTTCTGTGGATAAAGATCAGGAACCTATGTACTTCTTGAGCTATCTCCCTAGCAGAATTCAATTTCAATTGCCTAAAGTATTTAATTTTATGAATATACTTTTTAAAAACATCCATTAAGCTGCAGATAGATAAATTATGATTATTGTTAATAATTATGCTATGAATGTTTGAATTGTACATTTTGGGGGGGTATACATTTAAGAATTGAATGGCTTTATTGGATAGCAGTTCTGTATTTAGCTTTTAATTATTATATCATTGTACCTTCATGCTATCTTATATTCCTATCTGAGATGTATGATGGTTCCATTTTTTCTATATCTTAATCAATGCTTTATTTACCATTTTCTTTTTTTTAGGATTATACCCATTCTAAACCATGTGAAATGATAGTGTATTGTAGTTTTCATTTGAATTTCCCTAATAGTTAAGGATGTTAAGTATCTTCTAATATTCTTTTTTTTTAATAAACCATTGGTCCATCTCTGGAGAAATATTTACTTGTCTTTATTGTTTAATTGTAAGAACTTTGTGTTGTATAAAAACACTAAATTAGTATTATGTGCAAAGTTTTCACATTGTTTTGGTTGTCCTTTCAACTAGAGGTAACATATTAATAAACAAGTGTTGTAATTGATAAAGTTCAATTTATTATATTTTTCTCTTGTTTATGTTTCAATGTCATACTTAAAATGTTTATTGTCAATCCTAGGTACATGCAAGACAAGCATCTTACCTACTAAACTATTGAATTACTACAGCAATAAATTATTAAAATATTAATTAGGCATTGTATTAAATATATTGAAAATAATGGAAGACATATTTAAGCATGATTATAAAATCAGTACACTGGGGCCGGAGAGATGGCATGGAGGTAAGGCATTTGCCTTGCATGCAGAAGGTCAGTGGTTCGAATCTCTCTATCCCATATGGTCCCCCGTGCCTGCCAGCAGTGATTTCTGAGTGTAGAGCCAGGAGTAACCCCTGAGCTCTGCTAGGTGTGACCCAAGAAAACAAAAAAAGGAAAAAAAAATCAGTACACTAACTTTTACTAAATCAAATAAATAACACCTATTAATTTATATTAACTATACTTAGAAAATAAAATAACTGTATTAAGATATTTTGGCGCCTTTATTTGGAGAGGATGGGTGAGAAGGGCCTTCAAAGAACCAATCAACTAGTTGAATGATGAATGCTAGGGCAAAAAAATTAAGTGCTACCTGGGCCTACCAGAAAAAGAGTCACCAGGAAGTGTTCTGAAACCATGTGTACTGGGTATGAATTCAAGTTCTTATACTCCTAACCACTAAGTTATCTCCTATACTTTTATATTATAAGGCATTCATATAAATAATTTTCTTTCTTTTTCTTTCTTTTGGAGTCACACCCAATAGTTCTCAGGGCTTACTCTTAGATCTGAACCAGGGTTCATTCCTGGAATTACTCAGGGACCATATGAGATGTTATAGCGATGAAACCAGAATTGGCAGTTAGGCAAGTACATTAATCCTTTATACTATCTAATGGTCCTATCATAAATAATCGAGATAATTATTTTTGAAAGGCTTCTTAGACTTTGATTACTTTATAGCAACAGCATTTAAAATATGCTTTCTAATTATTTGAATCAGCAGTTAGTGGACTTTAGGTAAAATGTAAATTTTGTGTTGGTAGACTGACCTTCTAAATTTGAAACTTTAGAGAAAAATAAGATGTTCACCACCTCAAGTAATTCACTTCTTATTTGCTAACTTTAATTTTCCATAGTCAGTATCACATCAGAGAAATGAGTTATATTTGACGTTCAATAAATATTTATTTTGGATGGGCAACTTCTGCTTATTTAAATCCCAAGCTAGCTGTGATAATGAGCATTAGTATTCAAGAATCAAACAACTAAAATGAAAGCTTGCTGGATCCCCGATAAGCTAAGAGCTGTGACATACTTGTCTTTAAAAAGTGCCAGTATCTTCTAAGAGAATTATTCCTTGGTATAATAGACAGGAATAGTAGAAACCTAAAAGAAGAGGCTCTAAACTAGTTTTTTTAAAAGATGAATAGACACTATATACTTAAAAAAAGATGAAGAGACATTGTCAAGAATAGCAGGTGGGTGAAAGGCATTATTTGTGAAGATAATTACTCAAAGTAATGTATTGTGTGGCTCATGAGCACTGGGAAATACTAAGTCTTTCCTTTTGATGAGCATAGAAGCTTATATTATAATATATATTATACATATTACATATATATTATAATATATAATAAGAAGCTTATTATATATATATGGTGTACAAAGAAACTGACTTGCTTGGTCTGATATAAAACTGGGTGATGAAGAGATAAGGCAATCTTTATGTAGATGGCACCAAGGCAGTAAGAGATGCAGGTCCTAAAGGCATTCTTAGTCAGAGAGTAAAGTAAAAATTCTTTATATTTAAAAAATACTGATCTTGTCAGCTAATTTGATGACAACTAAAAAAATTTCAAGTAATCCTCCTTTGATAGAAACAATATGCCAGTTATTGGTTACATATTTATTGTAATAGCTTGCCAAGACATCTGAATTAAAATGGCAATTTGAATACTTATCTAGATGTAGTTGGGTTTTTTTTTTTTTTTTTTTTTTTTGGTTTTTAGGTCACACCCGGCAGTGCTCAGGGGTTACTCCTGGTTTCATGCTCAGAAATTGCTCCTGGCAGGCACGGGAAATCATATGGGACGTCAGGATTCAAACCGATGACCTTCTGCATGAAAGGCAAACGCCTTACCTCCTTGCTATCTCTCCGGCCCCTAGATGTAGTTGTTTATAGAACTAGTATTTATTGGTTCAGACATAAATTTCCAAGTAATTACAAAATATCCATATGTCCTCATCTCCATTGAGGTGAAACTCTTATAATTGTCTTTAAAGATTTCAGTAAAGGGGCCCAGAGATATAGCAAGTGGTAGGGCTTTTGCCTTGCATGTAGTCTACCTGGGAGCGACCTGGTTCAATTCCTGGCATCCCATATGGTCCCCCAGCCTACCAGGTGTGATTTCTGAGTGCTGAGCCAGGAGTAACTCCTGAGTGCTGCTGGGTGTGACCCAGAACTCAATCAATAAATAAAAAAAATAAAAAAAAAGATCTCAGTAAAAATATAGCGAGACTATTCTATGTCAAATAAGAAATTATATTTTCCCAAATTTAACATTTTAATATTCGTTCTAGGCATATGGTTAGAAATAATTATTGAATAATTGGTTTATAAATATGACGTACATAGTGAGCAGTTTGGCATAAAAATGAGTCTGAGTATTCAAATTTGTAATATATGGCTTTCTAATGGAAATTCAAGAAATGCACCATTTTGTTTCTTTATTTTTTTACATTTTTTCCAAGTGTTTTATCTCTTTTTTTAAATATATAAAATATGTAAGCACCATGATTACAAGGATTATTGTAGTTGAGTTTCATTCATAAACAGAATACCACCGTTCACCACTGCAACATTCCCACCACCAATGCCTCCCTCCTACCCCACCCCCACCGGTATTTGAGACAGGCATTCTAATTTCCTCATTCTTTTTTTTTTTTTTTTGGGGGGGTTTTAGGCCACACCCAACATTGCTCAGGAGTTACTCCTGACTGTCTGCTCAGAAATAGCTCCTGGCAGGCACGGGGGACCATATGGGACACCAGGATTTGAACCAACCACCTTTGGTCCTGGATCGGCTGCTTGCAAGGCAAAAGCCGCTGTGCTATCTCTTCTGGCCCTATTTTCCTCATTCTTTAACATTGTCATGCTAGTTGTTAGTGTATTTATTTCCCTAAAAGCATTCATCATTCTTTGTGGTGAGCTTAAAATTGTGAGCCGGTCCTTCCAGCCCTTCCACCTCTTAACTCATTTTGCTTCTTCTTAGTGACCCACAGTCACAGTCAATTGATTGTTTTCAAATCTGTTAACATTCTTTTATGTTTAGAAGGAAAATATTAACAATTAAAAATTATAATACTCTCAATTCCTCATTTCATTCAACCTCTATCCTATTTATTTGGGTTCATTAATAAAATGTCTTTTCTTTCCTCTTCCTAAATTCATTAGTTTATGAAATCCAAACACTGAGCACTGTATCAACTTCCATATACTCAGAACAACTATTATTTTTATGTTAATATATTTATTTGCATATAAACTTAGCAAATGTATGCTTGCAAATAAGGTTTCTAATGATGGAATATTTAGTACATCTGCAGTAGGTTTGAATTTGTGGCATCAGCTTTATTTTTATTATAATCCACATAACTTACAGTTGAATAAATTTATCTATGTTTACCCCCAAAATTAACTAATTCTATTTGTCTTATTTCTTTTTTTTTTTTTTTTTTTTGGTTTTTGGGCCACACCCGGTAACGCTCAGGGGTTACTCCTGGCTATGCGCTCAGAAGTTGCTCCTGGCTTGGGGGACCATATGGGACACCGGGGGATCGAACCGCGGTCCGTCCAAGGCTAGCGCTGGCAAGGCAGGCACCTTACCTTTAGCGCCACCGCCCGGCCCCTATTTGTCTTATTTCTAAGATACTTCTAGGATCAATTCAAGATACTCCTAACAAGAGATAAATGGAAAACAATATTTTTGTTAATGCAATTAGATGTGTATTTTCTGGTAATAAAAAAAAGCTCTTACACTTCATTAGAAAAAGGTATATATTCATTGGTATGATCATCTTTAGGTATCAGAATAATTAAAATTCTATACATTCCCTTATAAATTATCTGAATGTAGGAACCATGTCCTGAACTGCTCTTAAAGATACTAAAGATTTCAAAAACATTGGCATTGTAGGAAGAAGAAAATTTGCAATAACTTCCACCTTTTAAATAAATATATACTTATATTTACAAAATATTTATCTTTTTCTATTAAACAAAATTTTATTTCCTTCTCATTGAATATGTTTTATATATTTTTATTTTAATATCTTTATTTAAACACCTTGATTAAAAATATGATTGTAGTTGGGTTTCTGTCATGTAAAGAACACCCCCCTTCACCAGTGCAACATTCCCATCACCAAAGTCCCAAATCTCCCTCCTCCCCACCCCACCCCTACCTGTATTCTAGACAGGCTTTTTACTATTCTCATTCATTTACATTGTTATGATAGTTCTCAGTGTAGTTATTTCTCTAACTGCATACATCACTCTTTGTGGTGGGATTCATGTTGTGAGCTGTACCTTCCAGCCCTCCTCTCTTTGTTTGTGAGTATTATTGCAAAAAATATATATCTTATTTTTCTTTTTTTTTTTTTTTTTTTTTTGGTTTTTGGGCCACACCCGGTGACGCTCAGGGGTTACTCCTGGCTATGCGCTCAGAAGTCGCTCCTGGCTTGGGGGACCATATGGGACGCTGGGGGATCGAACCGCGGTCCGTCCTAGGCTAGCGCAGGTAAGGCAGGCACCTTACCTTTAGCGCCACCGCCCGGCCCCTTCTTATTTTTCTTAAAACCCACAGATGAGTGAGACTATTATGTGTCTATCTCCCTCTGACTTATTTTACTCAGCATAATAAATTCCATGTACATTCATGTATAGGAAAATTTCATGACTTCATCTATCCTGACAGCTGGATAATATTCCATTGTATATATGTACCACAATTTCTTTGGCCATTCATCTGTTGAAGGGCATCTTGATTGTTTCCAGACTATTTTGTAAATAGTGCTGCAATGAATATAGGTGTGAGAAAGGGATTCTTGTATTTTTGTGTTCCTAGGGTATATTCCTAGGAGTAGTAAAGCTGGATAGGATGGTATAGGAGCTCAATTTCCAGTTTTTGGAGGAATCTCCATATCACTTTCCATAAAGATTGCACTAGACAGCATTCCCACCAGCAGTGAATAAGAGTTCCTTTCTCTCCACATCCCCGCCAGCAGTGCTTGATCTCATTCTTTGTGATGAGCTCCAATCTCTGTGGCATGAGATTGTACCTCATACTTGTTTTGATTTGCATCTCCCTGATGATTAGTCATGTGGAAACTTTTTCATGTGTCTTTTGGCTATTTGTATTTCTTCTTTGAAAAAGTGTCTGTCCATTGCTTCTTCCTATTTTTTGATGGGAGTAGATATATTTTTCTTGTAAATTTAGGTTTGTGCCTTGTATATCTTGAATATTAGCCCTTTATCTGATGGGTATTGGGTGAACAGTTTCTTCCACTCAGTGAGTCTCTCATATCCTGGGCACTATTTCCTTTGAGGTGCAGAAGCTTCTCTGCTTAATATATTCCCATGTGTTTATCTCTGCTTCGATTTGTTTGGAGAATGCAGTTTCCTCCTTAAAGATGCTTTTAGTCTCAATGTCATGGAGTGTTTTGCCTACGGATTGTTCTATATACCTATTGGTTTTAGGTCTGATATCAAGATCTTTAATCCATTTGGATTATACATTCATACATGGTGTTAGCTGGGAGTCTGAGTTGGCTTTTTTGCAAGTGGCTAAACAGTTGTGCCAATACCACTTGTTGAAGAGGCTTTCCTTGCTCCATTTAGTTTTTCTTGCTTCTTTATCAAAAATTAGGTGATTGTATGTCTGGGGAACATTTTCTGTGTACTGAAGGCTATTACACTGATCTGAGGGTCTGTCTTTATTCCAAATACTGTGCTGTTTTGATAACTATCGCATTATAATACAGTTTAAAATTGGAGAAAATAATGCCTCCCATCTTTCTTTTCTCAAGCATTGCTTTAGCTATTTCGGGTGTTTATTGTTCCAAATAAATTTCAGAAGTGTTCAATCTACTTCTTTGAAGAATGTCATGGGTGTAGTTAGAGGGATCACATTAAATCTGTACAATGATTTGGGGATTATTGCTATTTTAATTATGTTTATCCTGCCAATTCATGAGCACTGTATGCGTTTCCATTTCCATGTGTCCTCTCTTATTTCTTGGAGCAGAGTTTTATAGTTTTTTTATAGGTCTTTTATGTCTTTATTCAAGTTAACTCCAAGATATTTGAGTTTGTGTGACACTAATGTGAATGGGGTTGTTTTCTTAATGTCCATTTCTTCCCTATCATTATTGGTGTATAAAAAGGCCTTTGATTTTTGGGTTAATTTTGTAGCCTGCCACATTGCTATATGAATTTATTGTTTCTAGAAACATTTTGGTAGAGTCTTTAGGATTTTCCAAATATAGTATCATGTCATCTGCAAACAGTGAGAGCTTGACTTCTTCCTTTCCTATCTAGATTCCTTTATATCTTTTCTTTCCTAATTGCTATAGCAAGTACTTTCAGTACATGTCTTGCACCATCATTATGAAGAAAGGTTTTTATTTTTTCTGCATTGAGGATAATATTTGTCATTGGCTTGTGGTAGATGGTCTTACTATATTGAGGAAGGTTCCTTTTATTCCCATCTTGCTGAGTTTTTTTTTTTTTCCAAGAATGGGTTTGGACCTTATCCAATGCTTCCCTGCATCTATTGATTTGATCATGTGGTTTTCTTTTTTTGAAAAGAATCATTATTAAAATAAGTTTGTAAGCTAATGTAGTTAGATCAATCCAATGAACACAATTTTTAATTTAAGCAGTAGAAATATAAAACTTCAGGGAATCTTAACTCTCGAACATTATTATTATAAAGTAAAAGATTGTGATATATGTTTAAATATACAAAATATCTACACAAACTTAGAAATAGCAAAATGAGTTTTAGATACTATTTTAGTTATGATTAAAGGTTGCAGAAAAGATTAATTAATTATTTAGACTAATGTTAAAAATACTACCTCTTGGCAGTATTGCCTAGCTTGAAGTTGGGGAGAGATGTTGGAAACATACATGAAATTAGTAGTTATCTATGATGCAATGAGAGGTTGTTTCTGACTGTTAGCTGTTAATAATATCTGTTTTATTAAAAAGCAAATACATAAAGTTACAGTTTTGTTACTTTATTGAAACAAAAGGAGATTTGTTTCTCACTGTGCCCTCACTGGGAAGAAAGGTATTTCTCTTGAGCTGTGAAGCACTAATTCCATTCAAGAAAGTTTCCTTGGGCTCAAATCATCTGATACAAAATTCCAACTTCCCAAGAACATTTATGGGCATTAGGATTAGTGTAGAATTTTTGAAAAAAGATTCAAACTATTGTGGGGTCTGTAAATATTCACAGATGAGGTTGTGTTTTGTCTATTTGGTATGGGTGAGCTACAGTCTCAGAATTCTTTCATTATGCTTCCAAATAAAGTAAACCAAAGAAGTTATTCTTTTGGAGAGCTGGAGAAAGGAAAGAAAACTGAAGCCATTTTTGTAACATGAACCTATGCTTGCCTCTTATCCTAACACCTACCAAAGCTTCCAATGTATAGGAATTTTGCATATTAAATAAAGTCCCTAATCAATTTTATTTAAATAAGGATACTTGGTGTATTCCTGAGCCTGGTTCTATATGAGTGTTTTAAACAGGCTTTAAGTATTCTTTCAGGGCTGAGTTCATGCTCTATTGGGTTTATCTTGGTCCTAGTCATTCCTTCCTAACCACCCACAAACAACAAATCCTATGCATACTTCCGGGTGCCAATTTGCAGGTAATCATCCCTTCTTGACTTAATTGATTTCAATTTTATTAACCATATCCACAAGCTAAAATTTCATTTGTCAAAATAAATGTATTGTTTGGAAAAAGTTACATTTACCTTATTAATTCTGCTCCGGTGGTAGGAATCTGGTAAATAATCTGACTGATAAATACCAACATTAAATAAATATTAGTATTTATTTAATAAAAAAATTTGCATATTTATTCTGTATTTATGAGTCTTTTTGTACTATAAAGAACTTTGTTAAAGATAAATAGTGGTTATAAACTCTGTTAAACTTAGTGTAACAGGAAACCAAATATGTTTTCTATTTGAAACCAATGTCTTTCCAAGATTTCAAAATAAGTATACTGTAGGATGATAGTGACATAGAAGAATAATTATATATAACTGTTAACACTATTTAGAAAGATAGGTGACCTAATTTCTTATTTAGCTTTTAAAATAGTTTAAATTAAGGCATCAATGTTTCATGGCTGTGTTAAACAAGATTCTCTAAACTAGAATACTCAATATAATGGAAGTCCATTATTTTGCCTATTACCCACTTGACCTGATTGCTCTATCCAGTTGTAACAGAGACAGAAAAAATATAAAAGATGCGATGACCAGATAGAATACTCTGGTAAAATGCCTCACCCTGTCAGTCACTTGAAATCAACAAGATGGAATGGCAACTAAGAGGAGACCCTGGCAAAGGGCAACTATTTATATTAAGTGCTGCTGTCAATTGAGTCAAAAAAATGACTCATGATGACTTTTGGCAGCTGGAGGGACAGAAAAGACTGTTATTTTTTCCAAATGAGCCCTTGGAGAATTGCATCTGGTGAGCAAGCATCCTATTAAAAATAGCCCTTGAGACTGGAAAAGGATGGGTTGAGAAAAGGATAATCATTCAGAGTGGAGGGAATGAGAGAAAGAAAAGGGGTGGGGAGGGGAGTGACATCAATGAAACAAGGAAAAAATTGACCGAGAAAATTCTCCTTTGAGAATCACTGCCCTATACCACAAAGAGGAAAAGTAACCAGTCTGTGGGATTTCTGGTGATGACTCAATAAAGACCTGATTAGCTGTAACTAAGATGTGGACATAGAATTGTGCCAACGAGGGCCCTTTCGTAGACAAGGAGGGAGTTATGGGAATAACTGGCAGACAGACCACTGGTCCTTGTGACTGAAAGAGGAAGGGTGTAGTCTGTTTGCACTCATTCTGAATTTCATCAGTTCTACTTGGGATGTTTTCATTCATTCAAAAAAAAAATGAAGTGATTCCCCAATAGATTTGTTTTGCTTTCTAAACAATAAAGACGTCTGTCTTTTTTGGGTGATGCTAGCAGAGTACATTTTAACTGACCACTTTTTCCACATAACACAGGGAGGGTATTCAATATCCAAGTGGGTGGCTCTGTCAAAAGGACAAATTTTGGAAACCCCCACCTAGAAAAACTTTTTATTTTATTTTTTATGGTTCTTCTCATCAAAATATCTAAAGGGATTACCAAGCAAAATATAAGATCCTTGACCACATTTAGGGATGGTAGCAGACAAGTTACTGATGTTCCAGAGAAGACAGAATAGCAGTGATGAAAATTCAGGCATGTTATTGTTGAATATAACAATAGTTTCTAGAATTATATTACTCAAGTAATAACTGCAGCCTTCAGAAAATTTGTACAATCTCACTGTGATTATGCACAAAATAATAAACTTTTATTAAAATACTGCCATAAATCTCTGTGTGCCATAACTTTCTGAATAAGGGGTCACATTCTCGAGTTCAGAATAAAAGCTCCAGGACTTGTTACAAAATACTTAATAATTTGTTGATTTTAATAATTATGCTATACCTTTGGTTAATATTAATTTACTTGTGTGTTTACCAGACCATTTGTGTATTTATGTATATGATAATTACAGGATTTTATTTCACTGTAGTCTGAACATTTACTAGAATAAGCCATTTGGCTTTATTTTTCAAGTGGATAATATTAGTTTGACAATAAGAAAAATATTAGCAAATATATTTTCATATTCTTGATATAGTCATGCATTACATTGAAAATATATTTTCTTCATTCCTAAATAAATCTTTACACATTTCACTATACTGTTGTCTAGAATTCAAGTTGAATATAAACTAGAGAGTTTTTTTTAATATGTTAAATCATTGAGCATTGGTATTATTTGGGCACTTTAAATGCAAAACAAATAACCAGAATATTTAGTGTATTTCCTCTATGCTCCTGAGCTCAGATGCAAACTATAACTCTCATGACTTAAAGAACAAATGAGCTGCAAAGAAATCTCTTTTTTGTATTAATACTAAAAAGAACATTGCCAAATTAATCTGTTCCAAGTTTTAGAAAGCTCCTTATATACATATTTCAATTTATTAAAAATGCTGAAGATAGAATCGAAAGTATTTAAATGACTCATATTTATTTTCTTGAATTTCTAAATGTAGCCAATGCCAAAAGCCCCTGGGTGTATGTATAAAATTTGTAAAAATATATAAAAACCTACTGAACCAAAACCACAGTGGAACTCACAATAACTTTCCAGACAGCATAATTCACCACTTAGTCACTGGGGAATGCCAATCTCAAAAGATAGATTTTATACCAGGCCAAGAAGATCAACAAAAATAAACCCTTCTAAAATGAGAGAAAAAAAAGTTAAATCCCCAAAGCTTTAAAACAATAGTAAGATGAATAATGATAATAATAGATTAACTGTTTTTAACATGCCACCTTTAATTAAACATACTTTTTAAAATGATGCTGAATAACCAAAATATTTGAGTATGTGAAATTAATTGGACTTTTCATATAGAGGAGTGCTCTCTTTCTTCCTGGCTTTATATAAAATGAGAAGAGAAGCTAAACTATATGAGAAAATTAGAGTGAGTTGCTGATTCTTATATCTGAGCACAAGAAACCCTGCCACTCTTACTGCATATATCCTAACAGGGTCACTTCATTATCTCTAATTGCATTCTCTTTGAGTTGATGTCAGAAATATTTCATAGCTAAGTAATAGATTCTTCACTTCTTTTTCTACCCATTGTCTTCTTCTCCTCTCAACGTAAGTTTTCAATTGGATCTCTTATTAGCAATTTAACTTAGTGTTTTTATGTGATATCACATCACTTTTATCTCTGGTCTATAATTGTCAGTACTTGCTTGCAGCATATAAAATTAGATATAATTTCTATAAGAATCAACACAATATGTATGTAGCACCCATCAATTTGTCTGCTGTGTATGTTTATATACCGTGTAGTGACTATAATAATGAGCCTTTAAATTTAGGGTAACATGTTATTTTGTTACTTTCTGTCTCTTGAATTCTAAAAATCAGACAAATTCTAAGAAAATAGATTTTTGTTATAGACTTAGTTTAGATTATAGGAAAGGAGTTACAGTAAAAATAAAAATAAAACATGAAAAGTTATATTGGAATTTTTGTACATAAATCTGAAAGTCTGAATATTTCCATTTCACCTATCTTATCATTCTGTACATTTAATCTTGTAACAAAATCAAAACTTTTATAAAAATAACTTATAAAGTTTATTCTCAGGTACTTAGGCCTAAAAAAATCAAAATAAATAGACAACATGTTTAAGAACATGTGCCAAATACAGAACAGTTAATTAGGTAGGCAGTAGAAAGGAAGGAACATTTAATGTACATTATATTTCTAACAGCTAGAAAATATTATCAACCTCAAATATACTGATTAATATTTATTATTAAGTATGATCAAGTCTTATTCATATGAAAATGTATAATAAATACCTAAAAATAAGACAGCATTTCCTAATTGTGTTTAGTACAGAATTCTGAGAATTATTGAGAAAAATGGGTAAGATAAAAAGATAGTGTGAAAAAGAAATACTATTTCTATGTGTTCAAATTACCAAAGAAACTTTTTATGAAACAAACATATTTCAATATAAAATGTAAACATAATGAAATTTTCTTCATGAAACAGTTCCAACAGCTTAAAGATGATGATTTCACATGAAATATCTCCAAACCTCTATAAATATATTTTACATATCTTGCCAATGTAATTTAATTTCCAAGTCTTATAAAAATACTTTTACTGGATATCTTAAAGAATAATTGCAATTAAGTAAATTTCACTTAAATTCCAATATCTCATTGAAATTTGATTATATTTTGAAGGAATATAATTCTATAGACATATAAAAAGGTATTTTATAGACATGCTAATCATTTATTTTGAAATAAAATTTCAAGGGAAAAAGTATTTGTAAGTATAGCAATGGCCACTCATCAGTTGTCAAACTAAACTGCATTTCTTCATATGTAAACACCACAAAGACGATATTTAGAGTAGTAGGATTACTTCAGGATACTTTTCACTAAACATTTTAATATTCTAGCTATAAAATTTAATCACTGTTACCATAATTCTTCATGTCAACCCATAATTTCCTAGAGTAATAAAATAGATGATTCTAATATTTCTATTTATGTATTTCTATTTACAAGAGAAAGAGGGCTGTATATGAATTAAGTATACTATAAAATGAAAGAAAAAAATTATCATTACAATGTATATGATTGAGGGAAGGTGGAAAGCCTGTCTAGAGTACAGGTGGGGGTGGGGTGATGAAGAGGGAGATTTAGGACATTGGTGGTGGGAATGTTGCATCGGTGAAGTGGGGTGTTCTTTATATGACTGAAACTCAATCACAATCATATTTGTAATCAAGGTATTTAAATAAAGATATTAATATAAAAAGTAAGAAAGAAATTGTTGCTCTGTGTTCTTAAAATATAAATCATAAACTTAAAGATCTTCCTAAACAAATATTTTCCAAAAATCATTCTAGAGACAAGAGATACATGCCTTAAGTGCCTAGCTCTGTGAAGTCCTGAGTTTCATTTCTAACACCACATGTATTCTGTCTCTCCACCATAGTTCCAGGAGGAATAAATCTGAGTTCTTGAGCAGTGCTGAGTATGCCCCCATGAAAATAAATAAGAATAAAAGTAAGATCGTTAGAGGGTGAGAAAGATAATACAGCAAAGAAAATACATCTTGCATCTAGTCAACTGAGGCTTAAACACTGCCACTCCTCTGGTCTTCTCAGCCTGCCTGAAGTGATCATTGGATGCAAAGACAGGATTAATCACTACTGAGTGCGACCTAAAATTCAAAAAAATATAAATGAATAAAAATAAAATAAGATTATTCTAAATTTACAAAAAATAATAACTATTAAAGGTAAAATTTTTGCTTTCATAACTATTCTTCTGAATGTTCACTTATATATAATGATATTACTATATTAATCAAAACATGATTATTACAACATATTGATTAATCACATATTATATAATAATTGGAAACAATTATAAAATACTCTCATTTCTCTGTAATGCCCATATCTCTCCCATAAAAGCAACCACTATTGCTGACTACTTATACTTAATCATAGATACTCTATACACATACAAGAACCATGTATAGATTACTTTGTTTGGTTGCTTTGTATCCACACTTGGTAGAGCTTAGGTCATACTCTTGTGTCTAAGCTCAGAGATCACTCTGTATGATGTTTGGAGAACCATATGGGATACTATGGATTGAATACAGGTTGACCACATTCAAAGCAAGCACCTTACCCACTGAAATATTGCTCCAGTCGATTTCTTTTATAACATAAACTATAGTATGCTCTTCTTTATTTTCAAGTATTTTTTATCTTACAGGCCCTATAAAGGTTTCTGATTGGTAACCATTGAATGACCTTAACTTCCTAAATAAGTAACCAATCATGTAGCACAATAACAACCAAGAGATGGGGTAGATAAATAGATAATTGGATGGATTTGATCAATTTGATAATGAATGGATAAATTTATGGATAAATAGATGATGGACAGATTATATACATGAGAGATAGATGGAAGTATATTAGATAGATGATGAATAGACAAATTAGATGAAATATATATAGTAGTTAGGTAGATAAAAAGAAATAGAAATTCTCTATTCATTGCAGCACTATTTACCATAGCAAGACTCTGGAAACAACCAAGATGCCCTAAAGGCTAAAGAAACTGTGGTACATATACACAATGGAATATTATGCAGCTGTCAGGAGGGATGAAGTCTGAAATTTTCCTATACATGGATGTACACAGAATCTATTATGCTGAGTGAAATAAGTCAGAGAGAGAGAGAAAAACGCAGAATGGTCTCACTCATCTATGGGTTTTAAGAAAAATGAAAGACATTCTTGCAATAATGAATTTCAGACACAAAAGAGAAAAGAGCTGGAAGTTCCAGCTCACCTCAGGAAGCTCACCACAAAGAGTGATGAGTTTAGTTAGAGAAATAACTACACTTTGAACTGTCCTAATATTGAGAATGTATGAGGGAAATGTAGAGCCTGTTTAGGGTACAGGCGGGGGTTGGGTGGGGAGGAGGGAGATTTGGGACTTGGGTGATGGGAATGTTGCACTGGTGATGGGTGGTGTTCCTTTTATGACTGAAACCCAAACACAATCATGTATGTAATCAAGGTGTTTAAATAAAAAAAATAATAAATTAATGAACAATAAAAAAAAGAAAATGAAAATAATAATGAGGTCCAAAGATATGACCTGGTCAAAGTGGCACAGATGTTTAATACAAACAAGACAGTGAACACCAGGGCACCAGGCTCACTGCCCAGAGTCCTCTAAAACTGAAATTGTTCCATGCATCTGGGAAGAAACATGACAAAAAAAAAAAAAAAAAAAAAGAAAGAAAGTTCAAAAAAAAAAAAAAGAAATTCTCTAGTTATATATATATGTATATATATATATATATGTATATTCTATTCCTCATTCATTTTACACTCATCAATTACCTATAGCATGTTTGGTTCTTTGTAAGACAGTGCCACACATGTTTTCATATCTTAAGTTTATGTACCATTGGAACTTCTGCCTAAATTGTGCTGTTTTGTGCTTGCTAAAATTGGAACGATATAGAGATTAGCATGGCCCCTGCACAAAGATGACATGCAAATTCGTGAAGTGTTCCATATTTTAAAAAAATTGTGCTGTTTCAATCTCCACTATTTAATCATAGTGAAGAGCATAACTAGATTATATAAATATGTTATACTTTAGAAACATTTTATTTACATTTTGCACTACTAAGTAGATTATATAGTTATGTAGATTATATTAATATGTTATATTTTAGAAACAATCATTTTACTTACATTTTGTACTAGTAAGTGTTCCTTTCTTCATGCTCAACCATTAACATAAATATTTTCTTATAATTTCACTCAAAAATGGAAGAAATATATTAGCAACAGCATTATTACTTTACTTTACTTTACTTTAATTTTTATTTTTAATGATTTATTTAAGCACCATGGTTTTAAACATATTTATAGTTGGATTTCAGTCATAAAATATACACCCCATTTATCAATTCAATTTACCCACCATCAATGCGCCCCCACTACTTTCTCCCCCACCCCTGCTTGTCTTTGAGACAGGAATTCTATTTCTCTCACTCACTACCATTATCATGTTAGTTGTTTGTGTAATTATTTCTCTAACTGCATAATCACTCTTTGTGGCACGCTTCATATCATGGGCTGGTCGTTCCAGCCCTCATCAGAGTTATTCAAGATATTCTTTAATGAAGCCTCTTTTTAATAATTATTAATGTAGAATATAATGTCTTATTTGTTCATTTTCTCCTAGTATTTCTTGGCATTCATTTTCTTATTATTACTTTATATCCATAAAAATTCAGCCTACTTAATAGAGTCCGTGAATAAGTATAGACTCATAATTCTGCTTATGTCTTCTTCCAAATATGAAATATTAGGCACATAGTGTTAACTACTACCAAGAGGAAGATTTTTCTTCATATTTGCCTTTCAGGGATATTCCAAGGGATATTCATAATAAAGATAATGACTTTTAGGTAATTCCAACATACTCTATAGAGTTTTAGGCTAATGAGGACAAAGTTTTATTTCTGCATAAATGACCATATAAAGTTTTCTTGGAAAGCATAAATGCAAGAGAGACAAGGTAATTTTGATTACCTTATTATTATATATATTATATGTTATATAATATATAAGATTATAAATAAGGTTACCTGTTATATAATACCTTGGTTCACAATGACATGCTATCATGAGTTACTAATATTGTGAGTGACTTAGTGTGCCAAACTATATACAATTTGCAATGAAAAGCTTAGAACACTACTTAACTAATCTACTTATTCAGAGGTTTGGGACCATACTTGCCTGCACTAAAGGCTTACTCCAGACTGCTGAGGGATCACTCCTGTTGGGGATTTTGTGGACTATGTGGTATATCAGGAACTAAACCTTGATGAACCACATGCAAGGCAAATACTCAACCTGCTGTTCTATCTCTTAGCCCCTCAGAAGATAATTTAGTAGCCCATTGTTAGGAAATTTTGATCTACTGTCTATTTGTGATATATTATACTGATATATAGATATATAGAAAGAGAAATAGAATCTACTATTTCCCTGGAAAAATTTAACATGGCTCAGAACTATATCTTAAAACTTGTTAAATGTTGTCTCCCGATGATCCACATACATTATATCTATTACTATGCAGATGCCATAGATTTTTGTAATTTAAAAAATGCAGCTATGCATTTCTTTTGGTCCATATTTCAATGTACTTCAAGCAATCACACTCATTTTTTTCTAAGTTTACTTAATAGGCCTAGAATTGATGGATGATAAGTAGAACCAGCCTTGTTTTATAAGGTAACTATTACAAAGTAGGTCAACATGGGTGCTTTAGACTGAGGCAACCTAACATAAAACTATCTTGGAACACTTTGTTATATAAAATACACATGCTTTATGTTGTAAAATATATAATATTCAAGTTTTCATGTTATATTAAAAGTCAGTATTGCAAAAATAGGAACAGGATGAACCCTGGATATGTTTGACATATCCAAGAGTCTAAATACAGCTCTTAACTGTATTTTGTTGAAGGTTAACTATCATTTTATACAAGTTTTTATTCTTTTTCTTTAAGTCACTGGCTTATTCATTACTTCAATCTCTTAATCCACCAGTCTCATCATAATACATTGTTTCCTTTAGAATAAGAAACTCCCTTAATGTATTTTCATCTTGTTTATACAGCAAATAGCCTCTACGATCCCTTTTATTTCAAAGATTTATATATCCATATTACATGTATTACATATAATTCACATGAATAAAAGTTGAATTATGGATAAGTCATAATATGCAATGCAATGTATCAATTATATAAAAATGAGAGATTAAGAGAAAGGACATTCTTTTTGTCCCTGTCTCAAAAGGAAAGTCATCTATGCAAACACATTAAGTTATATGAGAAAAAGTAAAATGCCAACATAAACTTGTGAGTAAAGTCCATGGACAAGTGCAGTAGACAAAGTACCATGATGCCCCCTACAAATCTATCCCCAGGTCACATGCACTATGAAAAACCTTCTTCCTGTGCTTTACCAGGTTTATGAATGTGATGGGTTATCACTTTGTATAACTAAAGAGATACTACCCTAGGAACACAAAAATACAATACAAAAACCCCTTCCTTACACCTATATTCATTGCAGCACTATTTACCATAGCAAGACTCTGGAAACAACCAAGATGCCCTTCAACAGACGAATGGCTAAAGAAACTGTGGTCCATATACACAGTGGAATATTATGCAGCTGTCAGGAGAGATGAAGTCATGAAATTTTCCTATACATGGATGTACACGGAATCTATTCTGCTGAGTGAAATAAGTCAGAGAGAGAGAGAGAAAGATGCAGAATGGTCTCACTCATCTATGGGTTTTTAAGAAAAATGAAAGATATTCTTGCAATTATAATTTTCAGACACAAAAGAGAATAGAGCTGGAAGAAACAGTGGTACATATACACAATGGAATATTATGCAGCTGTCAGGAGGGATGAAGTCTGAAATTTTCCTATACATGGATGTACACAGAATCTATTATGCTGAGTGAAATAAGTCAGAGAGAGAGAGAAAAACGCAGAATGGTCTCACTCATCTATGGGTTTTAAGAAAAATGAAAGACATTCTTGCAATAATGAATTTCAGACACAAAAGAGAAAAGAGCTGGAAGTTCCAGCTCACCTCAGGAAGCTCACCACAAAGAGTGATGAGTTTAGTTAGAGAAATAACTACACTTTGAACTGTCCTAATATTGAGAATGTATGAGGGAAATGGAAAGCCTGTCTAGAGTACAGGTGGGGGTCGGGTGGAGAGGAGGGAGATTTGGGACATTGGTGATGGGAATGTTGCACTGGTGATGGGTGGTGTTCTTTACATGACTGAAACCCAAACACAATCATGTATGTAATAAAGTTGTTTAAATAAAAAAAGAGAGAAAAGAAAGTAAAAATAATAAATAAAAATTTAAAAAATAGATACTGCAGATTGAATTAAATATTTAATCAGTTGATGCCAATTTAACCACAGGGAAATTATCCTAAGTGATTCTGAAAAAGAGTAGCTCAAGTTCTGTCAGTGCCTTGTATATTTTGGAGATTAGCCCCTTATCTGATGGGTATTGGGTGAATAGTTTCTCCCACTCAGTGGGTGGCTCTTGTATCTTGGGCACTATTTCCTTTGAGGTGCAGAAGCTTCTCAGCTTAATATATTCCCATCTGTTAATTTCTGCTTTCACTTGCTTGGAGAGTGCAGTTTCTTCCTTGAAGATGCCTTTAGCCTCAATGTCCTGGAGTGTTTTACCTACGTATTGTTCTATATATCTTATGGTTTTGGGGCTGATATCGAGGTCTTTAATCCATTTGGATTTTACCTTCGTACATGATGTTAGCTGGGGGTCTAAGTTCAATTTTTTGCAAGTGGCTACCCAGTTGTGCCAACACCACTTGTTGAAGAGGCTTTCTTTGTTCCATTTAGGATTTTTTGCTCCTTTATCAAAAATTAGGTGATTGTATGTCTGGGGAACATTCTCTGAGTATTCAAGCTTATTCCACTGATCTGAGGGCCTGTCCTTATTCCAATACCATGCTGTTTTGATAACTATTGCTTTGTAGTAAAGTTTAAAGTTGGGGAAAGTAATTCCTCCCATATTCTTTTTCCCAATGATTGCTTTAGCTATTCTAGGGTGTTTATTGTTCCAAATAAATTTCAAAAGTGCCTGGTCCACATCTAATCCCATCAAAAAATGGGGAGAAGAAATGAACAGACACTTTGACAAAGAAGAAATACAGATGGTCAAAAGACACATGAAAAAGTGCTCCACATCACTAATCATCAGGGAGATGCAAATCAAAACAACGATGAGATACCACCTCACACCACAGAGAATGGCACACATCACAAAGAATGAGAATAAACAGTGTTGGCGGGGATGTGGGGAGAAAGGAACTCTTATCCACTGCTGGTGGGAATGCCGTCTAGTTCAACCTTTATGGAAAGCGATATGGAGATTCCTCCAAAAACTAGAAATCGAGCTCCCATACGATCCAGCTATACCACTCCTAGGAATATACCCTAGAAACACAAAAATACAATACAAAAACCCCTTCCTTACACCTATATTCATTGCAGCTCTATTTACCATAGCAAGACTCTGGAAACAACCAAGATGCCCTTCAACAGATGAATGGCTAAAGAAACTGTGGTACATATACACAATGGAATATTATGCAGCTGTCAGGAGAGATGAAGTCATGAAATTTTCCTATACATGGATGTACACGGAATCTATTATGCTGAGTGAAATAAGTCAGAGAGAGAGAGAAAAACGCAGAATGGTCTCACACATTTATGGGTTTTAAGAAAAATGAAAGACATTCTTGCAATAATAACTTTCAGACACAAAAGAGAAAAGAGCTGGAAGTTCCAGCTCACCTCAGGAAGCTCATCACAAAGAGTGATGAGTTTAGTTGGATAAATAACTACATTTTGAACTGTCCTAATAATGAGAATGTATGAGGGAAATTGAGAACCTGTTTAGAGTACAGGCAGGGGTCGGGTGGGGAGGAGGGAGACTTGGGACATTGGTGATGGGAATGTTGCACTGGTGATGGGTGGTGTAAAAAAAAAAAAGTAAGATTGAAAAAATAAATAAATAAAAGTAAGATTTTAGGGGCAAAAAAAATAAAAAAGATTTACAGCAGACATGTCACAAGTAACTCTCAAGGCCAGAGTACAGTTGTTAGATACTGTGACAAGACTGAATGAAGTGGAAGCTTCACGTAACAGTGGTCCTCAAACTATGGCCCCTGGGCCACATATTGTATTTGTATTTGTTTTGTTTCTTCATTGTAAAATAAGATCTATGCAGTGTGCATAAGAAAAAAAAAAAGAGTAGCTCAAAAAAGTCAACTACACAAAACATCAGCAGGCAGTCTTCTCTCCTGTTGGTCCTCCAAACAAACAAACAAACAAACACCATATTTATAAAGAGGACCACATAGCTAGAACCTGAAGGACACTCTTAAGAGTTGAGAGTCTCAATTTTACAAGCACAGGGAATTGATTCCTGCCAACAGTTTACATTGTGGCAGAGGTTAGGAGGCCCTATCTCCAAATCAGAATGCAACCTACCCAAAACATTAACATTGATCTGTTGAGATCTTCAAAGGGAATTCAACTCAGTGTACCACAACTTCTAACCTATAGAAACTATAAGATAATAAATATATATATATATATTATATATTGTGAATTAACTCTTTTTGTTGTTGTTGTTGTTCTTTTGTATCACACCTGGTGGTACTTTTGGTTAACTCCTGACTCTGGCTCAGGAATCACTTCTCTTGGTGCTCAGGTACCATAAAAGTTGCTAAGGACTGAATCAGTCATCTGAGGACTGAATCAGTCATCTGCAAGGTAGGTGTCCTATACACACTGCAATATCATTCTGAATTAGCTTTGTAATATTTTGTTGTACAGAAATAAAAAAACTAACATGTTCCAAAGAGCAATTGGAATAACTCAAAACAAAATGAACTCAGCATTGTTTCATTCTAAAGTAATTTTCCAAATCAATTATAAGCTTTTTCTAAGTGCTTTTTTTTGATCCCAGGTTTAGAGTTGATTTTGTCTTGCTTTCTTACCAAAATAAATGGCTTTTTTGCTATACTTACCAGTGAAATAGTCAATTATATAAGGCAAAGAGAAAAAGAGAATCTTAATTTCTATAAAATCTACTGAGAGAGAAATAACAAGCCAACATTAATTGTTTCCACAAGTTTTCTTTTCTGAGAGTTCAGAATTCATATTCTAATCAAGCTTTATCTGTCTAATTAATTACTCAGACACAAATCATATCATTTCAATATATAGTGCTTTCAATATTTTTTGGGAAGATCTGTATATTAGTGGGAAAAGTATCACTAGGACAGGATTTTTTTTAGCATAGTAAGCATTATTTCTTGCCAATGTTTTTCAATTCTAATCTCAGGTATAGTAAAAATGAGCTAAAAGTACACCTCTGTTCTTTGCTAATCAATAAATCTCCAGAAAAGGATTATTATATATGTTCATAGAGAGTTACAATTTCTGTATTCATACAAATTTGTGGTGACAGTTAAAGAACTTCAATTTTAAATATCCATATATTACAATAAAATCAATTACAATAAACCTGTGTATGCATATATCAGCCGTAATTCAGTTATTCAATCCCACAAATTAAAAGCTTCTATTTCCATGACTCAAATGATTGTGTCCAATGAAGTAGATCCCAGTCAAATACAGTTATTGAAATCTAAATTAAAATTTAGCGTAAAAATTAAATAACCTATTTTTACTAGTCCATTTTGCTGCTGTAGCAACTGTAGGTTGCTACTGTCTGCCATAGTACAGTCTAAATTAAAAAACATATGCATCACTGCAGAAATTTCTATTAGACTATGATTAATTAGAGCCAGATTCCCAGGCATTTATGTTAGTCTTTCATAGTTTTCATCCCCTTGGTGTCTTTCCATTTAATTTTCCTCTTTCTGCTCCATTTAGTCAGTACTCTAAATCACCTTTCATAAAGTGGATATTGCTTAACTTTCATACATACATCTTTCATGGTCATTAATATCATTCATTCACTTGTCTGATAGTTTCCACTAATCCTTAAATTCTCAGTACAAATATAACTTTTGATGAAATATATTTCTTTATATATTCTCAAGCACGTATATGTGTTTTCTCCTCTGATGCCTTATTCAAGTATTCCCATCTTGATAAAGGCAGGATGATTCTGGATTGCATTAACTGACATGAGTTTGCTCTATTATAAACCCTGAGCTCCTGTAATAAAGAAAAAGTGTTTTCATTTCTATTCATTCATGGCAGTTACAAAATAGCCATTAACATATATTAATTTACCCATTCATAATTTATTTTAATTACACTATTGCTTGTGGATCAATAATTATACTTGACTATTTGAAATAAAGATACGCAGAATGAGCCATGTATTATATTACTTTGCCAAAATGTGACTTTATATATAGGTATCACAATAAAATAGAGAGCAGAGACAGAAGAACCTAGAGAAGTACTACATGGGTGAAAGCACTTGGCCAGCACTTTCTCATCCTTGGCCCTCACATTGATACTCTGGCCAGAATCACTGCTTGGGAAATACCTCCCTCCAATAAAAATAAGGGCAGGGTAAAAAAAAAAAGCTATAAATGTGTTCTATGACTTGGTAAATAGTTAAATAGGTAAACAATTTTTCCATGAATAGCAGTTATTCTTTTTAAGCTATATAACAATTACTATAGCTATAAAATGATATATGCACATATATACCTATGAATCTATGTAAATACTAAATATAAATACATATGATCTTCCACAGTTCTATAATTATTGGTTCCAGGACAAAGTAATAGACAAGAAGATTTATTGAAATTCATAGTTGCTCTTGATATATTGTTGAGATGGCAGGGTAAGTCTTTTCAGTGCAATATAATTTCTTCATTATATATAGGTCACAAATCTGAATTTATAATATGCTAACTTGGACTCTTGCTTCGGTTATAATTATACAATCTTTTATTATGTTGTTCTCTCTTATTTCAAAATATTGTGAATTGAAGAAAAAGTCATAAATCTCTGAGATAAATTAGTATATTCTAAAGCACTTAGTTTTGAACCAAAATGCCATTTCACTGTCTCATTTGAGTTGTAATTTTTGTTTATTATTTTTTGGTAGCCCTTGAAAACATCAAAATGCTCTAGTAGCTTCCTTTGGCAAAAGCAAAAGAGCTCTACAAATTTCAGTCTAGTAGCCTGCCATTAGTCACAGAGCTGGAAGGCCCTCTAGCACATAAGACCATCTGAGTGACGCAGGAGAGTCCTTTCAAGGGTCTTGGAACATGCAATCACTTGGCTGCCATTAAATGTTTCTAGAAGAAAGGAATCCTCAGGTCCAATAGACCAGAGGGTCTTCTGGCTCTGCCAAGAGGAGTGACAGAGGCTATAAAACTGTCTGCTCTCCTCCTCTGCTAAATGTCTTGCCAGAAATCACACAGACTCTGAGCTGTTGAAAATACGACTGCTTTATTTCAAAATGCACCCTGCAAAAGGATGCTGCTTCCTACTCTCTCACTCCATCTACTGGAGTTTGCTGATCAATTTAACATGCAGCTAGGAAAAATTACATTCCAGACCATTTTTCATTACTCTGCTGTTTCCTGGAGAGGATCAAATCCTCAAGGAATAAAGAAGCTCATGGAAATGAATTTGAATTTTTGTGCAGGTTGTTTTTAATTTAAATTTTGTAATTAAGACACTTCGCTTTACAATTTGTTTAAAGTTCAGTTTTACGCATATTATGGATTTGCCAGCACCAGTCCCACCACCACTGTGAATTTCCCTCCAGTATCCCAAAGTTCCCTCTTACCTTGTTCACCAGTCCCCGCCTGCCTCTTTGACAGGCACAAGTTTAAGTGTAATTGCTGTGGCTTGGATCCCCTGATTTCAGTGTTGTTGTTTCTGCAGTCTGAATATATAGCTCTACCACTTATCTGTACACTGATATACCTTAGCCCTTACCACTTCCCCCATTACTTTCTGATATCTTGATATTCCTACCCTTAATTTCTTTCCCTCTTTGTTCAGGTTAATCGTTTAAAAAGGAGCAGTTAAAGACAATGTATAAGCCAAATATTAGTTTGGATTTATCCAGAATAAACATAGTCTTTTACTGCTTTTCTAGAAGTTTTGTCTATTAACATATTTATCTGATAATTGTGGTATCTTTATTATGAAGTAGGGATATATTTTTTGAAATATATTTCATTATGAAATTTTTATTTAAGCTGAAATATATCCTAATATTTGAAATCAGACTAAAAACTTTAGTTCTAAACTCCATTTATTAATGCTATATATTAACTAGTGTACTCTAGGTGTCTAGAATAGTTCTTACAGAGTGACTACATTAAAAACACAAATGACAGAAAACTGACATAATTTCTAAATCACCTCTCACTTCTGACCCATACCATACTCTACCTTTTGGATTTTGAAATTGACACAGTATTTTATTTATTTATTTATTTATTTATTTATTTTAATATTTTTTTCTTTTTTGGTCTATACCCAGTCATGCTCAGGATTTACTCCTGGCTTTGAGCTCATTTGGTAGAGCTAGGACAACCATGTTGGGTGCCAGGAATTAAATTTATGTTGGCTACTGTAAAAAGTACTCTGACACTATTCTATCTCTCTGTGCTTACATTTTTGTTTGTTTTGGGGGGCCACATCCGGTGACGCTCAGGAGTTACTGCTGCTCTCAGAAATTGCTCCTGGCTTGGGGGATTATATGGGACTCCGGGGGATCGAACGTGGTCAGTCCTAGGCTACCTAGCACTGGCAAGGCAGATGCCTTACCGCTCTGCACCACCGTTCCAGCGCCTCTGTGCTTGCATTTTTATCCTTAACATTATTTAATAGATATTAGAAAAATGTTTGACTTATAGAAAAATTGAACAATTTAGTCTACCCCCAAATTGCATATTCCTTAACTTCATCATTTTCCTTTATTAATACATGACAGTAATCCCATACAACTTTGTCATTAGGACCATTATGTATTCACTATTGTTTTTAAAAATTCAGTTTTCAGCAGGTTCTACTACTTGCAATGCAGTCATATGAATTTTAACAAATTCATGCCAGCTATCTATGATCTAAAATTGCTAAGCCTCATTTATCTATATCCTCAACCTCTGATAACCACTTACGTGTTTAACTGTCTCTATAATTTTGTCTTTTCCAGAATGTCATTGTGCAATTAGTCTCCTCATAAAGGTCAAATACATTTTCTCAATATGCTCAGAGAAGCTATCTTCCACAAGTAGCTCCTCAAATGAGAACTAAGGTTCAACCAAGTCTTTTTGTTGTTGTTGTTGTTGTTGTTGTTGTTGTTTAGCCATACCTGGTGATGCTTAGAGGTTACTACTGGCTATGCCCTCAGAAATCGCTCCTGGCTTGGGGGACCATATGGGATGCTGGGGGATTGAACCGCCATCATTCCTAGGCTAGCGCACACAAGGAAGATGCTTTACAGCTTGAGCCACCACTCAGCTCCTCAACCAAGTCTTGATGTGCCTCAAGACACAATAATACAATAACTAAGTAGTCCAGATTATTGCAAATTAAGAGCAAAGAAGAGTCTAGAGAATGACAAGATCTATTTTTGTCTGGATCTTCTTCCTATTCCTAAGTGAAGAAGCAATGTATATTCTCTCTTTCTGTGACTTGAAATAACTTACATTGATCATTAACATTTATGTGAAAGCCAAACAGTCTGAAAAACTCACCCATTTTGCTCTCAGAATAAAGATGAGGTTATACTCTCTCTTTATCATGTCACAGCTTCCCTACTCTTTAACACTCAAAGACCCTTAACACAGGATAAATATCTCAAGTTTGACCTATATTTCTCTAAAATTTTTGCCAATTATATTCTCCATATGTATGCTATTAAAAATTGGCTTTTCCATCTAATAATCATTCCAATGTTAATTTGTCTGTGTAGTCGAAAAAGAACTCAGATGATGCAAAGAGATTTTGTCCTGAACCGAACATCATATAATGTATTTGAATAATATAATATGTAACTTTTTATGATTTATTTTTCATTTTATTTACATTTATGAGTCTCTAAAGTCTTTTGTGGTCACTTGATAGCTAATTAATTTTAATTACCAAATAAGTAATGTATAGATGCACTATAGTTTGCTTCCCCATTAATTAATTGTAGATCACTGTGTTGCTACCCATATTTGACAATTATAAGTAAAATCAGAACCAAAGACAGGCTGCCATTGGATGTGCTTTAATTACATCATGATTAAGAGAGAAAAATTCAAGAATGATGTTTGGATGTATGATCTGTATCTACCTATACAGGAAATCTCTGATGGTCTGCAATTTGGGAAACAGGCTGACTTGCCTTGCTACTCCAGGCTAAAATTTGTAAGACTGGTTTTATATGCATATTTAGACAAATCCTGCAAAATTCTTTTTTAAAGAAATAATTTTTATATTGATCAAAGTGGATTACAAATTTTTCAAAGTAATATTTTAGATACATAGTGACATTGAATCATGGATATTCCCACCACCAGTGTTGTCCTCCCTCAATCCCTGTTCCCAGCATGCATCCCATATTCCCCCCTCCCCCCAGGCTGCAAAATTCTTTAAGTTTCAGTATTCTCTGTTCTGCTTTCTCCCACTGAAATTTATTGCCTCTTTCTAGAGACAAACTTTCCTGGAATGACCAAGGCTGAGTTCCTTTTCTATTGGCTTCTTTATGTGCATAATTCAGGTTTCCCATTTATCTTATTAATCATTCTCGTGTTCATGTTTATTTTCCATTCTAGAGACCTACCAAGAAGGAAAAGAAGGTATAGAAATTTCTCAACTATTTTCAAAGCCGTTCTATTAGTTTTTTTTCTTATTTGAATATATAGTCTCAAATTTAGTAATATTTGAGAAGGCACAGAAATGCTAATAAAATATGTACTTATTTAGGAGGATATAATATATATGTGTTACTTTAAAAAGCCAATACATACATTTTATGTGTTCTTTTAGCTATTCTGTGTGAAATGTTTACAAATGAGTGCTAAGGTTAATTAACAACAAATGGTAAATAATGATGCTAAATATTGACCAAGTCAGCAAATAAAACTATTCATCCTACAATAGAGTGGCATAATAGTGTCAAGTGTCATTTATATGACCATAACCACTATTATATTATATCATAACCATATTATATCATATAATAGTAATCGTATCATTATTCTCTGGATTACAGTTATTCCATGTATAAAATAATTAGTTACTCTTGAATAATTTTAACCCTCTAGTATCTGGGTTACTCTAGAGTTGGTTTATGGGTCTGAATAATATGCAATCCAAATTAGATTTGCAACCTCCCACCTATGAGAATATTAGAAAAAGAGGAGCTATTTAATTTAATCTTCTAGTTTCCTAAAAGTTACTTTCTAAGCACCATCACACTTCCAACATAACACATTCTCAGTTTTTGTCTATCAAAAAAAATTTTTAAGCACAATTTTTAACAAGTTGACATTGGCAAGAACCACTGATGGCTCATATTTGGATGTGACTTAACTAATACAAATTGTAGAACAAGAATCATGTTAAAATCTATTTGTTGAATTGGCAGTTATTTATGTTTTTAAATGCATGTTTATGATTTCTATGTGTCCTTTAAGAAGATAATTATACCATATAACATCCTATTTAGTAATCATGTTTTATTTTCTTCTGAAAAATTTTTCAGATAGTTCTGTTACAATTTTCTTAGAACATGGATTGTATTAATTTTCTTTCTCTTTGTGATCCACTTGGAATCCCAACTAGTTTCTCTATCAATTTAAATAGTTCTATAAATATTTTATTCATTACTTTTTATGTATTTCCTATTCCGATTCTCTTCTCATAAAATTCCAATTTATCAAACTTTAAAACTTATCACGTAGAGGCTGGAGAGATAATACAGCATGTAGGGTACTTGCCTCAAATGCTGCCTATCTGGTGCCCCAAGCAGGGTGCCCAAATCATCCCTGAGAGGAAAATAAAAGCAAGAAAAAAAGCACTGGATATAGTCCACAAAAAAAAACCTTCCAAAATTATTACGCAATATTTATTTTGTATTAATCAGTCCTACATATTATTTCTCTTTAATTCTCTCCATTAAAACTTGATAATTTCATCTAGGTAATTTTTTCTTGCCTCTTTTCAATTATTATACATTTTTAAAAACTTATTCAATGTAAAAATTTAAATAAAATTACCTATTGGAATTATACTTTTTACTTTTCTTTTATTTATGAAAACTTTTATATTTAATATATTTGACTATATTCTAATTTCTGTATATATTTATATTTTCAGGTTTAGCTTCTTTTATCACAATAAATTAAACAATTGGCCTTGAAAAAGTACAACATGTATAATCTCATATAAAGTTTCAGTTATCTCTTGTTTCTGACATATAGTGCTTGAATGCTATATACTTAAGATTTTTAACATGTTCATAGTCTTAAAACATTTCTTATATATGAGCATTTCTAACATTTATATTTATATCAGGATGCTTCAGAGTCTAAGTTGATTTCTCACAGAACATTCTATGATAACTTTAAAATGTATTCAGAACCTAGAAATTATTGCTTTTTGGCTGTTTTTGTTTTGGGTCCACACCCAGTGAAGTTCAAAGGTTACTCCTGGCAATGCGCTCTGAAGTCTCTCCTGGCTTTGAGGACCATATGGGATGCCGGGAATGTAACTTCGGTCTGTCCTGAGTCAGCATTCTGGGTCAGCTGTGTGCAAGGAAACACCCTATCGCTGCACTATCACTCTGGCCCCACCTAGAAATTATTTTACAGCTAACATGTGATATTAATTTTAGGTAGCTCCCTGCTATTAATATAGCTCATGATTACAATTTTATAGAGCCTTTTTATCCTCTATTCTATAAAAATCTAAAGCTCTCTGAAAAACTAGATTAAATTAGGAAGAATCTTACTAGGGTTGTTGGTAGTCTTTGGACTACAGCTTTAATTACTTCCTGTTTCAGGCATCAAAACTAAAAACCATATTAGACCTGATTAATAATTGTATTTGAGGCAAAGATATTCTAGTAATTCTTTTTCCCTTGTGTTCTAGATTTTTTCTTAAGTTTGTGCATGGTAATTTCTTTGTCATATTTTTTATCATTTTTAGCTTATCCAGCATCTTTTGTTCAATTCAATGGGAGGATTGATCTGAATAATACAACCTGCTATATCCCTGGAAACAGAAGACGATATGTAACATTTTCTAAACCAAGTGCTTAAATTGAGTTTAAATCTAAGTATGATTCAAAGTGGAATCGGACACTTTATGAAAACAAACCTAGCCAGAAATTAAATTTATTAACCCACCCCAAGATTTCAAAAATAATCTTACCATTATTTTGTAATAAGCATGTGCTGGCAAGCTTATTACAGTGTGCCTCTCAGAGAATCAGAGTACAATAGAAAATATAATTTTCAAATGGAACTTTATACATTAAAATAATGTTTAACAGTTACATGTAGACAATAAGTAAGTCTTGATAAAATATATTACTTAAGTAACAACTTTTAGAGGCATCATACTATATGTTATATATACACACATATATCATATATGAAATAACAAAGCTCTCTAATAAACAAATACAAATTAGAGGTGCTGATATCTATGACACTAGATATCACTGACCACTTAAAACTGAAGTTTGGTGGTATTTTTTTTTACCAATTTTACAATTTTGCCAATTTTACAATTATTATAAGCATGACATTCAACATTGCAAATTGATTCTAAGTAAATCCAAGGGTATTTTTTGGGTTTTGTTGTTGTTGTTGTTGTTGTTGTTGTTTTTAGGCCACACCCGGTGGTGCTCAGAGGTTACTCCTGGCTGTCTGCTCAGAAATAGCTCCTGGCAGGCACGGGGGACCATATGGGACACCGGGATTCGAACCAACCACCTTTGGTCCTGGATCGGCTGCTTGCAAGGCAAATGCTGCTGTGCTATCTCTCCGGGTCCATCCCAAGGTTTTTTTATTTTTCTATATAATTCTTCAGTTCAGAGTAAATTTTAAACATAGCTCTTATTATACTTTGAATCTATTCCTTTTTTATCATTATTGTTGCGCTATATATAAATTCCAAAGTTAGCATGTAGCCAAGCGGTACCACTGGTAGAAACTTGCATCTAGACCAGCTATATTTTGGGGTTAGAGTGTGATGTACTTTCATGAATGTTACCCAACTATGTTTACTTAATGTTATTTATAAGAGCCAGATACAGGCACATAAGAAAGCAAAAAGATAGTGTTTGATTTGTGTTCTTGGGCACAATAAATTGAATCTCCAGAAGAATAATCATTACTGTACTTTAAAATCTCTATAATCAGGTTATACGATACTCCATATTTTTCTGTCCACCTTTTTTTTATATTCTGTTATCTAAATGTTTGACCTCTAAAATATTGAGTATTAAAAAAACTTAATCATAACATTTCAAGTGAAAATAGATTTTTATGGAAACCTTTATTACTTGAAAGGCTCTGTCATCCACTCCTTGATCAAAAGTAGGTAGTGACTTGACAAGCAGCCAAGAAATTTATACTTGAAGTTGTTTTTTCCTGATGGATGGAGAAAGCAAAGATTCCTCCCGGTAAAATGTAGGCGGATAATTTTATGTGACAGTCACATTATGAATGAGGCAATATGAGCTTGAAGTAGTTCACAGCATTTCTATCAAGTCCTACTGATTAAAAAAAAGGGTGTAGTTCAAAAATTATCTTAGTTCCCAATATTTTTTATTTTTCTGTGAGTTAGATTTTATGAAAATACACTCAAGGTTCGAGAAAGGAAGCCATGTCATCATTGGCAAGAGGGCTTCCAGAATTGTCCCCTGTTGGTTTGACTGAGTCTTCTAATGTAGCATGAAGGGTAGAATTGGTGCATGTAATAACATTAAGCCTCATCTAGTAAAATCTGAAGATCACTCATAGCAATTTAAAGCTTTATCAAAAGTCTTAGACAGACATCTTTTCAAGATCTCAAGCATTGAAAGGTTCTTTTGTAATGCGGCATACTGTATAAAAAAACATTGTTGTCATCAGCAGGTTTGGATCTTCTGGAAGTCTGTATTCTGTCAGCGTTTTTGGCAGAGATTCAGGTAGAGAAACATTTACTTTAAAATGATTAATGATTCCCAACTCTATTTTCCTCGGGACCACACTTCTTTGTCCTCTCTTTTCAGCAATTGATCCTGAAATGCTTCTACAACTTAGCTTTCAAATTAACATCTATACTTTGAAAAATATGCATATTTTATTACATGTCTTTTTCCTAGAAATTTTCCATGGCAGTTTCTTTTGGACAAGCACCATATAAATTTCTACTTCATTAGTATTATTATTTTAATGGTGTAATCTATGGACCAGCTGGTAAAGCCAGTATTCTGAGATATATATGGCTTTGATTTGATATGGATTGATAATGCAGTTACTGTAACAGTGGATAGCACTACATATACCATTAAACTATCTCAGAATTTTAAAAAAGTGGAATCTTACTCCTTTTTCCTAAACATGTAACTAGAGCTAAGAACACAAAATATCAGATAGTTACAGATATAAACACTCCTAAATTATCCATATAAGCAATAAAATATGGTTTAAAATTTTGGTGAGTGAATAAGTTTTATCATATAATTCTTCTAAATATGCTTTGCTGTAAGTTATATGAAAAGGTTGTTTCACTTTTTCTTTGGTGAGAAAAATGAGAAAAAGTACTGAGGTATGATGTGTGGTATATGTGTTTTGCTTAAATGCATGCTTCTCTGAAATAAGTGAAATAATGTAACTCATGACTTTACTTCATTAAACTAAATATTCATCTCAGATTTCAAAAATAGTTTCATTTGCATTTAAGTTATAACAGGCAAGAAGGCAAAGGGGGAAATCGTTTCTGGGCTCAACTTTATTCATGAACATTATTTGTTAGAAAAAATATTGGTCAACTAAGACAATTTACATATTTGTACAAACTGGAAGATTTGTTGGCCCTTGTACCACCTTCTTAGAGAAGGAAATTTTTCTAAATGTTTTAAAGCATCTATCAAAGGAACATGTTATTCACAATGATATCCTACAATTAAGAATTATAAAAACGCTCAATCTTTGATATTTAAATTTTGCTTACTAAAATATCTTTAGCTGCAAATATACCTTTCTTTATCTTGCGACTTAAATACTCATATTTAAATGCTCATGTTCATGAATGAATAAAAGTATTGTTTTAAATCAACTACTGGATTTTATTTCAGTTTTAGTGTGTTTTTATTTCTTAGATCACTCAACAAGTTTTATTAAGGACCTCTATATTATTGAACTTTTTTCTATTGTGAGAATTTGACAGTGAACAAACATTTAAACAATTTATATCAAGGAAATTGAAGTTGATTAACAGGTTTTACAAACTGCTTGTGGCCAAATTAGAGTCACTAACTGTGTATAAAAACTTGACTGAGATATTAGTATAGAAAGGATCGCACATGTTTAAAGTGTATGATTTGGTAAGTTTGAGCCTATGCAAACATTTGTGGTACCATTACCTAAATTAAGGTAATAGATATACCCAATAGCTCTTAAAGTTTCCTGTTCTTTTATTTTTTTCTTTGTTTCTTTGAGGTGTTGCTTATTTGTGCGAGAAAGCTTAATATTAATCTGAACTGCACAACTAATTTTAACTATTAAATGACATACTGTCCACAAGAAGCACTGTGTTGTGCCTTTAATTTGCTTTCCACAGATACCTATTGAGCAATAAATCCTATTTTCCCTCCAATTTGACCTTAGTAATCTGTATTAAATTCTCTATTTTTATATATCTGATCACTTGTTTTAAAGCCTATATAAATGAAATAATTCATTATCTGTCCTGCTGTGACCAGCTTTTTAAATCAAATACTGTACCTTCAAGGATCACCTGTGTTGTAACTATTGGAAGATTTTCATCTTTTCCAGTATTGAATAATGTCCCATACTATGTTGAGTCTTAAACTGCTCATTGATACTCGGTCAACTTCAGAGGACTTTTATGACTATCCCAACTAGTTATGCTACATAACCTAGTTGTGTAATGGGATATGCCATCTAGGCTGTACATTTACTTCTATAAAGTTCTCACAAAAGTGAAACTGCCTAACCATTTTCTATGTCACAAAGGTAACATGAGCAAAGCTTCCAATTTTTCATAATTATTTTATCAAATTTATTGTTATAAATTTCCCTCTTACTATTCTTCTAGTTGTCTCCCAAAGCTTGCTATGTTTTCTAATTTTTGAATATCTTAAGATTTATTTTTAACCCCTCTTTTGAGTTCATCTTTGACATATTAATTATTTGGGAGCATGTTACCTAATTTCATCCACATATTTTTAATTTTCCAAGTAATCTTTTATTGATATGGGGTTTTATTTGTGCTTGGAAAATATATATAGTTTCAATTTTAAATATATTTACATTCTGCAACCTAAAATGGAATTCTTTATGAGAAAAATTTTACATGTGCTTGAGAAAATTATATATGCAGCCGCTTTTAGTTGGAAAATTTGAAATTTGGTAGAACCCTTTGATATAAAGTATTATATAAATAAACTGATTGCCTAGATATTCTATTAATTACTGAAGACTCAGTGGTTATTGCTTAGAATAATACTTATTGTACACCAATTTTGCTTTATATATTTTGTTCTTATATTTAATTCTGTGCATATACATTTTACTGGAATTAATCTTTTTCTCATTGTATATCTTTCATTATCCTTTAGGAGAGGCATTTAAGAATTAACTACTATTTCGCAATCTCTCAGAGCCATGATGGACACGTAACATACCTCCTTTGCTCCCTAAAAGTGTGCAATGATACTGAGATACTGGCTGTGCCCATCATTTCTTTTCTTTAGGAAAAAAATCTCAAGAGTTGTGTGCCTTCTTCCAATATCAAGCCTAACATGCAGGATGCAAGTTCCACTCACCTTTCTTACAACTAAAAGAAAATATTTTATGTTATATGCCTTCTGCCTACGTATCAGCTGTATCAGCTACTGAAAACCACCAATTTCTATTCCCCAGGGAAGCAAATTGACATGCAAGAACATTAGGTAAAAAGTTCACTTCTCTTCCACCCTCAAGTGTGTGAATTCTTTCTGATATTATGATACAGTGCTGACCATGAAGAACCACCCATCCCTTTTTTCCAGGTATAAAATACTGTAAATCTGAGAACAAATCTAACTTAGAATGAGAAGTTTGAGGATCAGGCATATTCACTCATTCCTCTGCATGCTCCTCAGAGTCACGTGATATTTCCCAAAGAAAGCTCATTTCACTGTAGAAACACGAGTTGCAAGTGCATTTTTAATTCTTCCTCCTCAGGAAGTAAAGTGAAGTAAGACAGACATTAAACTGAGATAGCATACCAAAGGTCTGAGATAGTAGATCCAAGTTCACCCCCTCTTTTGAAAGGGAAATCATGGGTAAATTTTATCTATGCTGGAATAGTTGATTTGAGTAAAATGAATTTGCTCTGAACTGTTTCAAAAATGATTTTCTATTTTATATTTTTTTAAGTCTTGAATTCTGGTGATTCAATGAAGTCTTTTTGGCTGTGGTTGTTTAATTAATGTGTTAAAGTGGGGTAACAAAAACATTCTATTATATTGCTCATCTCTGTCTGTTTTTCCCCTTTTTTATTGATTGAGATTCTGTGGCTTACAATTCTATTATTAATAATGGTTTTTCATACCATCATTCCAACTCCACACCCATCACCAATGCCTGTTTTTACAAATAAAATGTTATTGTCACACAGCCACATTTATGTGAATATGCATTTTCTCTGGTTGTTTTTATACCATAATAAGTTGAATAGCTGTGGCTCAGACCACAAGGACCACAAAACTGAAAATATTTAATATCTTGCTGTTCACAATAAAAATTGCTACCTCATGACTCACAGAATTAACTAAAGAACCTGTGTATCATAATAAATGCAATAAAACATTTTAAGAAATTTTAAGAATACTTCATATTCAAGTGATAAGAAAATTATATTTTTTCATCCTAGAGTGAGTTTGGGGTACAACAAATAATGTTCCATGTGTATCTTCAGGCCAAAGTCTGTGAATGTATTAAATTACATGACAAGATTAAATTTGTGAATATGGTTAAAGTAAGAATATTGACGTGGATAAATTATTTGGAATTAAGCCTATCACAGTGATACTTATAGGAGACAAGGGAGCAATGTCATTAAAAAACAGTAAAGAACATTGATGATGGAAACATATGTTAAAAAGAAAGAGAGTAAATGAAGTTCTGCAGTTGTAGTTAGAGACAAAGCCAAGCGAATGAATATAGTTGACATCCATACATGAAAAGGTAATAAAACAAATTCTCCCATCAAAATATAACTCTCTAGATACAGAGGTCTGATTTTATCACCCATGAGGAAGCAGAAGTATTCCATATGCCACAAAAGCACCGAGGGGAGAGTAAATGAACATGCTAGGAGTCTATAGTTATTCCCATTACAGTATACTTCAAGGTGAAGAAACCCTGTATCTTTTAAGCCAAGGGAATTCCCTTTCTGATGTCTCCAATATTTACTGTGCCTATGCAGGAAAAAAAAAAACAGCACAAAATAATCTTATTTATTTATTTATCTATTCATTTACTTATTTTTTATTTCTTTGTTTTGATTTGGATATTTATGTTGTTTTTTCCAATTTTTTTCTTTTCTTTTTGCTCTCTGTTACGTTTTTATTTCAGGACCATGATTATTATGTGGTGCTTGTTGTTATTGCTGTAATGCTCACTGGATTTTTTATTTGATATTTCCTTTTGTATTGTTGTGGTGTTTCACTACCTTTTTCACTTTCTTCTCTCAAACTGAGGTTGAGAGCCTCTAAAAGGACCCTGCCCATTTTCAGCTTATTTGTTTTTATCCCATTTTATTGCTTTTCTTTTCTTCAAACAGAACCACATAACCTGAACTATCTAGTTTTGCCTCTTGAATAGATGGGAAAATAATGGAGGGTACCAAGACCAAACAGTTGTAGGATTATTAAGTAGTAAGCTAGACACAGCAGCCCGGGGGGTGGGGAGAGTGAAGGATATGGGGTGCAAGATGAGAATGGAGGTGGAAGGAGGACATCTTTGGTGATGGGAATTCCCCTGATTCAATGTTAATATATACTTAAAATATTACTTTGAAAGATATGTAATCCACTTTGGTCAAAATAAAAATTATTACTAAAAATAAATAAATAAAAATAAAACCTAGTCAGAGCTAAAAAAAATATAAAAAAATTTAAAGAGTCTCAATGATTCCCAGATTTTAGCACATAGGACCTATTTAAACTTCTGATATCAAAACTCTATGATAATTTAATTGTGTGTTTTTAGTCCTAGGTTTGTAGTATCGGTTACATTAACAAAAAGAAATCAATTCCATGGTAAGTAAAATTCTGGAGTAAAAGAGCCCAAATTTACATTCCAGCTATAAAAGGAGGGACAGATTACTTAATGTCTCTAAGTCAATTGTTTTTATCTCTAATTCACTAATATCTCTAAGTCAACTCTTTTTTTGGGGGGGGGGGCCACACCCGGCGGTGCTCAGAAGTTACTCCTGGCTGTCTGCTCAGAAATAGCTCCTGGCAGGCACAGGGGACCATATGGGACACCAGGATTCGAATCAACCACCGTTGGTCCTGGATTGGCTGCTTGCAAGGCAAGCACCGCTGTGCTATCTCTCGGGCCCTAAGTCAACTCTTAACTCTAATTGAAGTATAATAATCACACTTTAGTGATTGAGTTATTTGGATACTTTATGAGAAAACAGTGTACATAAAGTCCTTACTATATTATTTAGTATATAGTGATTGCTCAATCAATGAAAACCTGCAAGAGCACTAGTAACAGGACTTCTCCTTTAATACCTTCTTAGGAACATATTTCTGCTATAAAGTTTATATTATTAAATTTGCTCATGAAGCAAGGGTTAGTCAATCTATTTTTATAAAGTAGAGCACTGTAATTATTTGGCTGTTGATCGTGTATATGAGGTATATAAATATGTATATGTGTATTATAAATATGTATGTGTGTATATAAGTTTACTCCCAAAGTGGAGTTTAAAAGGCTTTTTGGGGCATGAGGGATCAAATATTTTGTCCCATGCAAGGCAAATGTATTATCTATTTCTCTAATTAATTTAATCTAAACTGTTGGCAAGACCCTTTGTATGCCTAATATTCAATCATGAATTAATTTGCAATTCCCAAAGATTAGATAAAAATACATTTTTAAATGTGAATTTTTTCACTTCCAACTTCCTTCCATTAACTTTAAGAAAAGAGATGCAATCTTTGTAGTGCAATATATATGTCTTATTGCAAGCATACTTAAAGACCTTTACTTGTATTTGTGAAATTAGCCTCATTCAAAATTCTTCATGAAGAAGAAAACCAAGATAACATCCTGTATCCTCACATAAGGCATCCACCTAAAAGTCATGGGACAACTGAGGCAGAAGAGAACATCTATTTGGCAGTGCTCAGGATAGCATGGTGGGTAAGTGAGCCACACAAAAAAGGACTGAGGCAGAAAGGGGTTTCTGATTGGTAGTGCCCAGGACAATGTAGCAAGACTTAAATGGGGAAAAAACAGCTTGAGCTTCAAGGAGTGAGACCAAAGACGCTTTGCTTTGCTTTGCTTTGCTCCATGGCTGAACATTTCTTCCAGTCAAGAAAAACTATACCACAACACTTAATAAGAGTACCATACTTCTAGTTCACAATGAGAAAACTAGTCACAGCTCTACCACACCTTATGATTGAAGAAGATAGCTCTGAAACCCAACCAACACCTTCCATCTACAAAACATTTCTAATCATGTTATGAATGTTCAATGATGAACTTAGAGATGTGATGAAACGGAAAGTCCATAAGATTAAAGAATATAGAGTAGACATGAGAAAAACTACAAAAAGAAATATCAAGACTGAAAAACATGGTAGATGAAATGCAAATATCACTGGAAAGCTGCTGAGGACAGAATCAGTGATATTGAAGATGAGCTGATAACACCTCTATACAACAGAAAAAAATAGAAAAAAAATCCTCAAAAAAAATGAGCAGATGACAATAGAATTCTGGGATAAGTTAAGTAGAAACAACATAAGACTCAGGAAGAAAATACTCATGAAGAATTAACAGTCAAGGACATCATTACTGATAACTTTACAGAAATAATAAGTGCATGAAATCATATTTTGGGTGTTCAATAAATACCAGCTAAAAGAGATCCAAAGAAAAGCACCTCAAGGCACATAATAGTCACAATGATAAAAAACCACAGATAAGAATAGGATACTGAAGGGAGTACAATCAAAAAGGGAAATTATATACAGAGACATCTTTAAGATTCACAGCACATTTATCACGAGCAACTCTCAAGGCCCAAAGCCAGTAGTAGAATATAGTGACAGAACTCAATGAAATTAGTGCTTCACTGCGATTGATTCATCCAGTCAGATTTTCATTGAGGTTTGAAGAAAGTATACATAGCTTCACAAATAAACAACAGCTCAAAAATTTTATAGACTCAAAACCAACCTTAAAAGAGCTGAATGGTCTTCTCTAACCGAAGGCAAACATAATAAACACAACAAACTCCTACAAGAAGATGACACTTAATTCCATGATAATTATCTCTCACAATGTCAATTAACTGAATGTACCAATTAAGAGACATAGAGTGGCAAAATGGATCAAATTTTGAATCAAACATTCTTCTGTTAGCAAGAAACACATTTAATAATCAGAGCAAACAAAGCTCAGAGTCACAGGATGGAGAAGAATCAGTAATGCAAACAACTTCCTATAAGGCTATGGTGGCCATACAGTAGACATCAGACAATACAAATATTAAGCTTAAAAGAGTATTAAAGTATATATGAATATCTTAAAAAATCACACTCCTAAACATATATACATCCAATGAGAGGCCAGAAAATGTTTTACACAATTGCTGACATATTTGAAGGAAGATGTCAATTAACAATAGAATAATAATGGGAGACTTCAACACCGCTCTGTCAATCATTGATAAGTCAACAAGGCTAAAACCCTACAAGAATACACTGGATCTGAGGAAGAAATGGAATAGAGTGGCTTGGTAGATATGTATAGGGATCTCAATGCCCCAAAAGCTGAATACATATTCTTCTCCAGTGTACATTCTCCAAGATATACCACATGATGGGCCACAAGACATACTCCCAAAATTTAGAAGATACAAATTATATGAACAACATTCTAAGATCATCATGCACTAAAATTAAAAGTGAATTTCAGACAAAGAGAAAGAATTTTAACACCTGGAAATTAAAGAGCTCACTACGGATAGAGACTAAACCAAAGAGAAAATTAAAAGATTCCAGAAAACAAATGAGAACACAATTATCAGAATGTGTGGAAAACAAAAAAATGGTATTAAGAGAAAAATTTATAGCCTTCAAGCATTCATCAGGTAAAAAGAAAAGGGCCAACTCTTTAAGTTATTTAACTTAATAAAACATTTTAAAAACTTAGAAAAGCGGGGCCAGAGAGTTAGCATGGAGGTAACGCTTTTGCCTTGCATGCAGGATGGGGGTTTGAATCCTGGCATCCCAGATGTTCCCCCGTGCTTGCCAGGGATGATTTCTGAGTGCAGAGCCAGGAGTAACCCCTGAGTGCTGCTGGGTGTGACCCAAAAACCAAAACAAAAATAACTAGAAATTCAAAGGGTAATAAAAGATTATTTTGAGAAATAATATTTGAAAACGAGGGAACGTAAAAGAAATGAATAAATTATTGGAGTCCTGTAAATATTTTCCAAAGATTAAACCAGGAATATTTGGCATATCTGGAGAGACCTATCATTACTAAGAAAATTAAAATGGTTCACAAAATATTTCCCAAAAAACAAAAGCCTAAGCTCAGCTAGATTCACAATTAAATTATTATTATTTATTTTTTGCAGGGGATGTTGGGTCACACCCGGCAACACTCAGGGGTTACTACTGGCTCTAGCTCAGAAATAGCTCCTAGTAGGTACAGGGGTTCATGTAGGATGCCAGGATTCATTCCACCATCCTTCTGCATGAAAGGCAAATGCCCTACATCCATGCTATCTCTCCGGCCCTAAATTATTTCAAGTGGACCTACTGCCAATTCTTTTCAAGCTCTTCCAGGAAATTGAAGAAACAGAAACATTCCCAAAATAATTTTTATTTTTATTATTTTTATATATTTTATGTAAACACCTTGATTACATACATGATTGTGTTTGGGTTTCAGTCATGTAAAGAACACCACCCATCACCAGTGCAACATTCCCATCACCAATGTCCCAAATCTCCCTCCTCCCCACCTAACCCCCGCCTGTATTCTAGACAGGCTTTCCATTTCCCTCATACATTCTCATTATTAGGACAGTTCAAAATGTAGTTATTTCTCTGACTAAACCCATTAATCTTTGTGGTGAGCTTCCTGAGGTGAAGTTCCAGCTCTTTTCTCTTTTGTGTCTGAAAATTATTATTGCAAGAATGTCTTTCATTTTTCTTAAAACCCATAGATGAGTGAGACCATTCTGCGTTTTTCTCTCTCTCTCTGACTTATTTCACTCAGCATAATAGATTCCGTGAACATCCATGTATAGGAAAATTTCATGACTTCATCTCTCCTGACAGCTGCATAATATTCCATTGTGTATATGTACCACGTTTCTTTAGCCATTCATCTGTTGAAGGGCATCTTGGTTGTTTCCAGAGTCTTGCTATGGTAAATAGTGCTGCAATGAATATAGGTGTAAGGAAGGGGTTTTTGTATTTTACTTTTGTGTTCCTAGGGTATATTCCTAGGAGTGGTATAGCTGGATCGTATGGGAGCTCTATTTCCAGTTTTTGGAGGAATCTCCATATTGCTTTCCATAAAGGTTGAACTAGACGGCATTCCCACCAGCATTGGATAAGAGTTCCTTTCTCTCCACATCCCTGCCAACAATGTTTATTCTCATTCTTTGTGATGTGTGCCATTCTCTGTGGTGTGAGGTGGTACCTCATAATTGTTTTGATTTGCATCTCCCTGATGATTAGTGATGTGGAGCATTTTTTATGTGTCTTTTGGCCATGTGTATTTCTTCTTTGTCAAAGTGTCTGTTCATTTCTTCTCCCCATTTTTTGATGGGATTAGATGTTTTTTTCTTGTAAAGTTCTGTCAGTGCCTTGTATATTTTGGAGATTAGCCCCTTATCTGATGGGTATTGGGTGAATAGTTTCTCCCACTCAGTGGGAGGCTCTTGTATCCTGGGCACTATTTCCGTTGAGGTGCAGAAGCTTCTCAGCTTAATATATTCCCATCTGTTAATCTCTGCTTTCACTTTCTTGGAGAGTGCAGTTTCCTCCTTGAAGATGCCTGTAGTCTCAATGTCCTGGAGTGTTTTGCCTATGTGTTGTTCCATATATCTTATGGTTTTGGGTCTGATATCTAGGTCTTTAATTCATTTGGATTTTACCTTGGTACATGAGGTTAGCTGGGGGTCTAAGTTCAAATTTTTTGCAAGTGGCTAGCCAGTTGTGCCAACACCACTTGTTGAAGAGGCTTTCCCTGCTCCATTTAGGATTTTCTGCTCCTTTATCAAAAATTAGATGATTGTATTTCTGGGGAACATTTTCTGAGTATTCAAGCCTATTCCACTGATCTGAGGGCCTGTTCTTATTCCAATACCATGCTGTTTTGATAACTATTGCTTTGTAGTAATGTATAAAGTTGGGGAAAGTAATTCCTCCCATATTCTTTTTCCCAATGATTGCTTTAGCTATTCTAGGGTGTTTATTGTTCCAAACGAATTTCAAAAGTGCCTGATCCTCTTCTTTGAAGAATGTCATGGGTATCTTTAGAGGGATCGCATTAAATCTGTATAATGCCTTGGGGAGTATTGCCATTTTGATGATGTTAATCCTGCCAATCCATGAGCAGGGTATGCGTTTCCATTTCCATGTGTCCTCTCTTATTTCTTGGAGCAGACTTTTATAGTTTTCTTTGTATAGGTCCTTCACATTTTTAGTCAAGTTGATTCCAAGATATTTGAGTTTGTGTGGCACTATTGTGAATGGGGTTGTTTTCATAATGTCCATTTCATCCTTATTACTATTGGTGTATAGAAAGGCCATTGATTTTTGTGTGTTAATTTTGTAGCCTGCCACCTTGCTATATGAGTCTATTGTTTCTAGAAGCTTTTTGGTAGAGTCTTTAGGGTTTTCTAAGTAGAGTATCATGTCATCTGCAAACAGTGAGAGCTTGACTTCTTCCTTTCCTATCTGGATTTCCTTGATATCTTTTTCTTGCCTAATCGCTACAGCGAGTACTTTCAGTGCTATGTTGAATAGGAGTGGTGGGAGGGGGCAGCCTTGTCTTGTACCAGAATTTAGAGTGAAGGCTTTTAGTTTTTCTCCATTGAGGATACTATTTGCCACTGGCTTGTGGTAGATGGCCTTAACTATATTGAGAAAGATTCCTTCCATTCCCATCTTGCTGAGAGTTTTGATTAAGAATGGGTGTTGGACCTTATCAAATGCTTTCTCTGCATCTATTGATATGATCATGTGGCTTTTATTTTTCTTGTTATTGATGTTGTGTATTACGTTGATAGATTTCCGGATGTTAAACCATCCTTGCGTTCCTGGGATGAAAACAACTTGATCATGGTGGATGATCTTCTTAATGAGGCATTGAATCCTATTTGCCAGGATTTTTTTGAGGATCTTTGCATCTCCATTCATCAGCGATATTGATCTGTAATTTTCTTTTTTCGTAGCATCTCTGTCTGGTTTAGGTATCAAGGTGATGTTAATTTTAATTTTATTTTTTATTTAAAAATGTTTTGGGTTGTTTGGTCACACCCGGCAACGCTCAGTGGTTACTCCTGGCTCTATGCTCAGAAATCACTCCTGGCATTCTCAGGGATATATACCATATGGAAAGTCGGAATTCGAACCACTGTCCTGCATGCAAGGCAAATGCCCTACCTCCATTTTATCTCTCTAGCCCCCAAATAATTTTTATGAAGCTAACACATCATACTGATAATAAAAAGAGAACTAATGACCAATATTATTGATGAACAGACATACAATGATCCTCAACAAAATATGATCCAATGCCTCATCAAGATGATCATACACCATGACCAATTAGTTTCATCTCAGACATACAAGGATAGCTTAATATATGCAAGTCAATCAACATAATGCATCATATCATAAAAGAAAAAATAAAAAACATAGAATTATATAAATAGATGCATAATAAGCATTTGATAGGATCCAACACCCATGAATAATAAAAAACTATTAGCAAGATAGGAATTGATGGAACTTTTCTCAATAGAGTCAAGGCCATATACGACAAGCCCACGGCAAATATTATATTCAATGGAGAAAAACTAAAAGCTTTCCTCTAAGATCTTAGCACAAGGCAAGATTGCCCCCGCTAGCCAATCAACACAGGACAGGAAGTACTTGATATAGAATTTAGGTAAGAAAAAAAATATCAAGGGCATCCAGATACGAAAGGAAGAAGTCAAGCTCTCATTGTCTAAACTGACATGATACTATATTTAGAAAATTTTAAAGAATGTACCTAAAAGCTTCTCAAAACAGTAGATTCATGTAGCACCTTGTCAGGCTTCAAAATTAACTCACAAAAATTAATGGCTTTCTACACAAATACAGATAAAGAATAATTAGATATTAAAAACACTTATTCACAATAGTGTCACAGAAACTAATATACCTTGGAGTCAACTTAACTAAAGAGGTGAAGAAGCAAGAAAACAACAAATCCATACTTCATGAGTACTTAGAAAATATTTTGTGAGCAATATTTCAAGAAAACAGAGCACAAATAGTGCATTGTACCTCACAAATATTAACTTTTTCATTCTTACAATAATATAAATAATGACCTTCGCAACTCCTACCTGTTTATATTTAATGCATGTTTCTGAACAAGAAGCAATTTCACATTTTTCTGAAGTACACACTATGACAACTACTTGGATACAATTAAATGTCACATAAGTTTTATTTCTGGCACTGCTGAAAACTTTTTCAAGTTTTATTTTATGTTAGTTGGGTTTTATGGGAGCTACAACTGGTGATTCTTCAGAAATTTCTCCTGACTGCAATATTCAATCATACCTGTCATTGCTCAGGGGACCAAGATCAGTTGCATACAAGGCAGGCACCCTACCCACTAAAATGCAGCTTTAGCTCCAACGTTCTCAAAATTTTATATATGTTCCAGGTATACTCTCAAATCTTTAAAGACCACTTAAGCTTTGAATTTTGCATCATAAATAAATTTTTTCAACATGTTATATTATCAAATGTAGGATATTCATGATGCATGTCCTAAAAAGCTCGGTTTCATTGCCTGACTAACAAGGCTTTGTGAGAATTGTGGCATGAATGTCTGTAGCCACTTTTACCCGAAGTTTGACTTTTATGTTTTTTTTTCTCAAATGGCTTTATAAAACTTGTCTTCTTGGCAATTATACAGCATTTCTAATTCTTTGAGGGTCCCTTGCATTTGACTAATCAAATGATATTTTTGGACAAGAATATTATTCTATCAGTTTTGATAATAATGAAATGCACAGCACAGTTGATCAAAGTTTATTTTTAATTTTCATGTATTATATTTAACTCTTTGAATATTATACCTCCTTATCAAGATACAGAATATTTTAGTTGAACAGTATAGAAGATTCCTTACATGGAGCAACTTTCAAAACAGTTTTTGATGTTTCTGTAGTAGAAAAGTCAAGTTCTTGTAGAAGACAAATATAAGTGTAGGTTTTAAAGACTGACTTGAACAATATGGTGGCTATTTTAATGTCCAAAATGATAATATGAGCAACAATTTAAAACATTAGCACAGAAAATATTAAAAGATACCTGGTAGATGGAGAGGTAAGGTGTCAATAAAGAATTGATGATTCTTTAAAGGATAGAGACACAATATCAAGTTAGAATCTAGCAATAGTGTTGTGTGTTAACAGAAAGCAGGTACCTATCTGTCTAGTGAGAGAGATTACTTCCAATAGGCACGAATCTATTCTCCATTCTCACATTAGCTGGCACTGTTTTTATAAAACTAATATATACTCAAATTGACATAGACACTTATCTCTTCAAAAAGTATTCTCCATCAGACATTATTGGAAGAAATATGATGTACAGTTACCTACACCTGGAGTATACAAATTTTTGTATCTTCAAAAGTGTTCTGAGGTGTGAAATATTAGACCATTGCCTATTTTTGAGTATTCCTGCTATATATTGACGTATAGACCATTTTATACTATCTTTTCATAGTCTCACTGACTTTCTTGCCTATTCTTATTATTATTTACTTATTCTCACTCACTTCCTTTATTGTGACCAATAATTATTTTTACCATAAATAACATATGTTTCAGCAGAAAATTTTAATAGCAGAGGAATTTGCTATCCTCAAAGGAATGTACATAAGGAAAACACAGCAACTGTTAATGGGCTAAGTCCAAAGATGGATCAGATTTAAAGTCTTAAAAACCCCAAAACTTGAAAATATTGGTATTGCTACTCCTAATATTGATGAAAATTATAGCAATGTTTAGTCATTAGGTTTAAAATGTTGATTGTAATTTCAATATATGTCCTTAAGTTTTTTCAATGAAGCCCTGAAATGATTCATAAAATCTGAATTTTTATCATTTTATTATTAAATCTTTATTGATGCCAATGTGAGTTACAAGTCTTTCACAGTTATATTTAAGGTAAATAGTGACAGTGAATAAGGGCAATTCCCACCACCAGGGTTGACCTCCCTCCACCACTTTTCCCTGCATGCATTCCATACCTCACCATTAGCACTCTGGAATGCTATTGTAACAGGACCCTTATATGTATAGTTTGTTGTAGCTTGAGTCTCTTTATTCTATTGTCATTCGACTGTAGGTCGGGTATTTTGGTCTGACTATTTTTTATTTTTACTCAGTGCTCATGAGACTGCTTTGCTTCTGGTACCATCCACTTTTTTTTTCTCAGTTTGTAGGAAGACATAGAACAAGATGATTCATTTTCTATGGTTCTGTTAAAGAGAAAGAAAGTGAGTGGGAGCCTCTGTCTAGAAACTATAAACATAAATTTAAAATAGGGGGGGCCAGAGAGATAGCACAGCGGCATTTGCCTTGCAGGCAGCCGATCCAGGACCAAAGGTGGTTGGTTCGAATCCCGGTGTCCCATATGGTCCCCCGTGCCTGTCAGGAGCTATTTCTGAGCAGACAGCCAGGAGTAACCCCTGAGCACCGCCGGGTGTGGCCCACAAACAAAACAAAAAAAAATTTAAAATAGGGGGGGATGATGTAAAAAGATTTTTTGGTGCTCGCTTTGGCAGCACATATACTAAAATTGGAAGGATACAGTGAAGATTAGCATGGCTCCTGCACAAGGATGATACACAAATTCGTGAAGCATTCCATATTAAAAAAAATAAAAAAGGTTTTTCGGTTTTTTGTTTGTTAATTTGTTTGTTTATTGCATAGGCACAGAAAGTATTGGAGACATTAGAAAGGAAATTCCCTTGGCCTAAGAGATACAGGTTGTCTCCAACATTGAAGCATACTGTCATGATACCAACTACAGGCTCCAGACCTGTTGCTTGTCAAGCCCTAAGGTCTTTTTTTTTTTTTATTATGCCAGGAAATATTCTGCTCAATTGTAGTTATCATAGTCAGTCCTTCATAATTAGAAATCTTGGGTTTTGCATAGATTCTAGGACAAAGTCTAAGATAGAGTCTGTATTTTGGATCAGAAGTTTTGCTCAGATATGGTTGTTGCAATCAATCCTCTGTAACTAGTGACCTTGGTTTTTGCACAGAGTGTCTTCTGATTTTATCTCACCATGAAGTGATGAGGTAGGGCAACCTGCCCTTAGATCAAGTTGTTGCTGTTTCCTCATCGACAGGATGCCATATGATCTACCCTAGGCATGCTCATGCCAGAATGGTATTTGTGACTCCCCCTTGGGGAGTTTAATCCCTGGAGCTGCTGCAGGGAATGGTGCCAAGAACTATCATCATTTTTGTGGGAGGCCTGCTATTCAGTGCTAATGGGATATGCTTGATTAAACCTGGGTAATATCCCTTAGTTTGGAATTCCATATTCTAGATAAAATTAATTTCCAGATGAAATATAACAAGAATAGTAAATATGGCAGTAACAGTAAGAATAAAGTGAAGAAGAGAGATAAAGGATGTGGTTATGGTTATAAACTTGGCATTAGAAGAGAATTATTTAGAAAAGTAAAAGGGCAAGGCAGAAAATTAGTTATGACTCTGGTTTTAAAGCAAGTGACTTGGAATCAGTATCATCATTATAATGGCATTATTTTAATAGCATAATCTATGCAGCATTATCAGTAAAGGAATGACAATGAAGAATAAGAAAGGAGGACAAATAAAAGAGGAACAGACACAGAAAAGAATAATGATAATTTTAATATTGAGACTTACAAATTATCAAAAAAACTTTAAGTACTTTATTTGTAATTCCTCAAGTGTATAGCATGCAATTATACATAGGGGTTATATATAGCTTCACAATATCATATTTGTGACTGAACATATGTTCATTACATCACACTCGTGCTTGAAATTTTTGCAAACAAACTGTATTCTTTCTCCTATATATAATGATATTAAAACTCAAGAGGTGCTGAGTCAAATGCCTTGGCTATATAAAATATTTTTTCTGTCCCAGAGCAGTCTATTAGATAAATTAAACCAAAAAATTTCTCTAAGTGTTGCTATAGTCAACAGCAATCTATCCTCAACTGCAGGCTTCAATGGAAGAAATATTAGATAATATATGTATAAAATAAAATAAATAAATTCACCTGGGTGTATGGAGCTTGATATCCTTCTTGGAAACTATATATGTGTAGTTTCCTTGCAATATTTTATCTGTTGATTTTAATAAAACTAAGTCAGTGTAAAAGATTTTAGATAGCACAACAGGTAGGACACTGGTCTTGATCTGGCGCCCCATCTTGTCCCTTGTGCCTGCCAGGTATCATTTTTGAGCAAAGAGTAGGAATAAACCCTCATCAGTGATGAATTTGGTTTCCAAATGTTTTAAAGTCTTCTAGTATGTTTATCATTCTCCAGTGATATTTTTTCTTACCAAGAATTTGTGGACATGGATTCTCTACTTCTAAGTAGAAAAAAAGACAATTATTCAAACAAAATTAATATCATCCACCCATTCTAGACACTGTTCTATGATAAGATACAAACTATTTTCCTTTCTCTGATACTGCACTGTATAAAATAGAAAAATCCAAACATCATTCACTAACATCAGGATCTTAGGGACCAGAGTCATGTCTCAAAGGTAGAATTCCTACTTTCTACGTTGGATCCTCAGCACCACATAATGCAACAGGTGTATTCCCCAGGCCAAAAAAAAAAAATTCTCTATATATGAGTAGTTTATTTCTGAAAAATACTAAATCCAAAAAATTTAGATTAAAAAAACTCAAGAATTATTTATTTTCATTCATTTTATTATTTCTAGAGAGGAAATTAGTTTTTCTGACAGTTCCCAGGGGCAGTTCTCAGCTCTGTGCTCAGGAGTGACACCTTGGTGCATGGAGGACCATATGCTTTGCAGGGTGTTGAACCAGTATTGGTTGCAATGTAAGTCTAACGTTTTATCCTCTATACTAGATCTTTACCATTTCCATTATTTTATTTTTGTTATTTTTTGTTTGTTTTCTTTGTCTTTGAATCACACCTGTTAGAGGAACCATATGATGGGGATTGAATCTGGGTCAGTTTAAGGCAAGGCAAATGCCGTACTCATTGTAATATCTTTGGCTCTTACTGCTCTCATTACTTTGAATGAAAAACTAATGCATTGCAAGTGATAACTAACATCACAAGTGATAACTTAACTATTTCCTAAATCACAAGTAAAACACAAATAACATAATATCCAGTTATATCATTTATATTATAACTTCTTATAATATAAAATGGTAAATGAATTGCAAACAGAGTTTTAGTCAAGGTATTTGTCTTGCATATGGTTGATCTGGGTTTAATCCTAAGTACCCTATATCCCTGGGTACCCCAGGTTCCTCAAACACTACAAAGGTTGATGCCTGAGAACAGATCCAGTAGCACTTCTATATGTGCCCTCATCAAAAAAAAAAAAATTAAAAGCTAATGACATGAGAACTAAAAAGTTGAAAAACATAATTTTTATAATAAAGTATGAACTGTAGTAGTGAGTTGGGGAAATGCAACAAAATTTACATTAAAATAAAAGCAATCTCATATAGTAACCTATTTTTATTGCATTTATAGAAATTTTAAGTTGAAAAGAGTGAAGCAGGAAAGAAGGAAACTCAATATCCTAACTGTGAAAGATAATGGTACAAGCAATAAAGTAGGAAAAGGAGTTTTTCAACATTTTGAACATTTTCGCTACACTAACAAACTTTATAGACAAAAACACTAATTCACAATTCTCCTTGACCTCCTCAACATCTTCACATTGTTATTATAGTTTTCGGTGTAGTTATTTCTCTAACTGCACTCTTCATTCTTTGTGGTGAGTTTCATGTCGTGAGCTGGACTTCCAGCCCTCCTCTCTTTGTCTCTGAGGATTATTGCAAAAATGTCTTTTATTTTTCTTAAAAACCATAGATGAGTGAGACTATTCTGCGTCTATCTCACTCCCTCTGACTTATTTTAGTCGGCATAATAGATTCCACGTAAATCCATGTATAAAAAAATTTCATGACTTCATCTCTCTTGACGGCTGCATAATATTTCATTGTGTATATGTACACAATGTGGTTTCTTTAGCCATTCATCTGTTGAAGGGCATCTTGGTTGTTTCCAGAGTCTGGCTACTGTAAATAGTGCAGCAATGAATATAGGTGTGAGGAAGGAATTTTTGTATTGTATTTTTGTGTTCCTAGGGTATAACCCTAGTAGTTCTCAGGGATTACTCCTGGTTCTGCAATAAGGTACCACTCTGGTGAGCTCGGAAACTTTATGGGGTGCAGATCAAATCTGGCTGGTTCAAGTTGTAGTAAGGCAAACACTTACCTTCTATACATTCATTGTGGCTCCTTTAAATACAGTTTTCATTTCTTAGTTACCCTTCTGCTATTTTTTTTTCAGGTTCACTTAAGTCACCTTTTGTTTCCTCAGTTCTGTATTTTTCCTCTAAATTTTTCTCATACACTCTTTTGTGCTATATCATGTAATATGTTTTCTTGAAGTCTTTGTTTGTTTATCAATTATATTATCAATTATCAATTTATCAAAATTATAAATTTTGACATTTTGTATTAGCTATATTTTTTTGTATTTATAAGAAGTATTCTGACATAAAATGAATCAGGAAATAACGCAGGTAGAGAAGAAAGTAATCATATAATGAAAGAATTAGTTTAAAAAAGGTATTAATGTAAGATGAAATGATATATTTAGTGGTTTGCTACTTTTATGGTGGTCAAAATAAGAAAAGATATTAATTTGCAGGAAATATATCCTTGCATAACAACTGTCAACTTATTATGAAACAAGCTAAATCCTGATTAATTCATGACATATATAAAAGAATCTCTACGTCCTAGTTTTACATACATGAACACTTATATATAAAAGAATCTCTACTTCCTAGTTTTACATACATGAACACTTACCAGAAGTCACCCATTATTTACCATAAATTTAAGAGTTTAATGATGAGATTTGGAGTAATCACGTGGTCATCAGAGGACTGATCTTTTCTTAAATGTAATAAATTCAAAATAACTTCAAAATGTGACTCTCACCACGAATAATGGAAATGTTTCACAAGAAATAGGTTTATTGCTTCAGTGACTTGGGCAAATGTTGTGGATGGTTATCATAAAGTCTACAGAAAGGAAAGTTGGTAAGAATCTGTCCGTATGCCTTCTTCTTGGCTTTGATGATGCTGTGCCCTGATCATAACACAAGGATTCTTGCCTATAATGAAGAATGACTCATGAGGTTACCATGGCATCATGAAAATATTGTGTAACCCACACTTTATTGGGTATAAAGTGATTAAACAGAAAGTCTCCCAGCTACCGTTGCCTTGGGGAGTTTTAATGATGCTATGCAGTAAGTGTCATGATTTTACCTAAGTGGAGAATTTGTTTCTCTTATAATCTCCAAGCAGAAACAGACTGCCCACAAGAGGGTCTTTAGAAGTCCCCATACTTAGGTGGAGAGAGCACATCATTGGAGCAGAAAATAGTAATATTTCCCCATAGACAGACTAGAAAAAGGGAGAGAGACACAAATGTTTTTACTACAATGTGAAAATATGTTGCAGATAAGAAAGATTAACAAAGAAAGGCTTTGGATGACAGACTCTGAAGCAAGAAATTAATTCTCAGATGAAAGAAATATATAAAACACAAAGCAAGTTGAAATTTATCATTGCAGAAAATATCTGTAATCCACTCGGATTCAATTTATTGCTAGCTCACTATTACTAATTAGACAAATTAGCATGTGCTAGAATACATGCTAAGTTTGAAAAATCAAGGGAAAAGAAGCAGATATGATTCCTTTCTCTCATTTAGTTTTTGGACTAGGAGGAGAGATGGTAAAAATAAGAATCATCTGACCAAAAGATAATGAAAACTATTGTAAGCGCTAGGAAGAAAAATAAAACAAAAACTAGAATGATTAGAGTATGTTATAAAGTCACTTACCCAAACCCAGCAGATGAGAGTGTTGGGAATTTTTCTAGAAAAGCATCATTTAAGTTGAAAGTTGAGAATTATTATGTAATAAGTTGGCTCACTGACTGGAATCTCTGAAATCAGAGATGTGGTCGGTTTAACTTTGGTATTGTAGAAATTAGAAAGCTGATTGGAAGGTGAAATTTGGAGGTAAACCCATCAGGGCTTTATGGGTACTATCTATTATTTTGTTCTTGATCCTAATGGAAAGTCGTTGAATATTGTAAGAAGATGACATTATTTCTAATTTAAAATGTGTGCATCTATAATGTAAAAAAAATTAAAATGGTGTAGAAAGAGAAGAAACCTTGAAAACAGCCATTTCTGAATCTACTGTCAGCTTTTGGGAGTATCTTCCCTGTACAATGTAAGGCACATAAAGGGGAGTTTAAATCAAATCCTGCCTGACTCAAACTTCAGGGTAAAAGAGTGAACTATTAGTCTAGTGGAAACTAGATATCATCGTAAAAGGAGTTTTTTTGAGAGATATTAAGAATAACTGCATGAAGAAATGCAATGGTTTTAATGTGGATTGCCTAGAACATATTTGGCATCAGAATATAGTGAGAAAAAGAAAAAATAGAATGGAGGAGGAGAAAGACTGATGTAAATCACAGGGGCAAGGGGTATCAGGTAAATTTTGGTGGTAAAGAAGGTTAGAACTAAATATACAAAGTCAACAACAATTAATCACAGAAGACCGATATTTTAACACCTAAACTTAAAATAATGCCAGTTCTGATGGTAGGTTGGGGTGGGAAGGGTAGGGGAGTGTGGGATGGACTCTGGGAAGATTGGTAGAGAGAGGTTGACACTGGTGTTGGAAGGTCCAGCTCACGATATGAAAC